>NC_061111.1:126621140-126661208 GCF_002878395.1 Capsicum annuum
CTGAGTATGTAAAGTTGTAGATAATCACATATGATATAGGAGCTCAATAGAAATCAGAAACAAGTGAATAAATCGTAATAGGAGTGGACCACACTTACTAGAACTTGTGACAATCTGTACATTGTGTTTATTCGATCACTTTACCTTCGTTCTTATCATCTTTGTAATCATTACTGTACTGTACTGTGACCATTAGGCTGCCTCCAGTACATATCAACTGGGATCGACCCATGATAGGCTTATGCCCCTGGGATACCACCCATAAGCACATAAATAGGGATTGACCCATGATAGGCTCATGCCCCTGGGATACCACCCATAAGCACATAAATAGGGATTGACCCATGATAGGCTTATGCCCCTGGGATACCACCCGATAAGAGAGAACTTTTATCACTTAGTTCAATTAATCTTTGAGATTTTTATTTCGGTCACCACCGCATCTTTGATACTTTGAAACAATGATACATCAATAAGAGACATATAAATAAACCATCAACGCAATAACAATGAAGTAAGAACTCATTGGCACATCAATGAAGTATTTTGGAGTCATCAATGCCATAACAATGAAGTAGGAACTTATTGGTATATCAATGAAACATTTTGAAGTCATTAATAGCACATTGATCTTGTTTGAGTAACTGGATACCTTCTGACATTCATTAGTGCAATAAACATGTAAGATTTGGAAGACAAGAAAGTATTGGAATGTCTTGATATCTTGTAGGGTGGAAACAAGTTCATTGGTAACGTAGGACATCATACAAACCCATTATGGATCACATGTTATTGAATAACTTTGGAAACTTTCTTAATAGAACAATAGTTCACTTTCATGCCAAAGATATGGTATAGAGTATGCTTTACATACCTGACTGTCAACCTTCAATACTAGTCCCAAATGGACTTCCCGTCTTTTTGAATTACTTATCTACAATGAACATATATAGCAATCTAGTATTAGCAACCAAACATCATAATTCAATTATTTGAATTCACCAAACAAGTGGTTGAGTAGTAAGCCTTAATTACACCATAAAGGGTGTCACTTTAACCTTCTTATACTCCAATTACATTCACATGCCATGCATATTCATACAACATCCTCCAATATCAAGTTTGGATTCATTTATCCTTCCAACCAATCCATTAAACCAAATTGAGCCATAGACATAAATAATCATCAATTTAATAGTACATCACCATATCCACCTTTCATAACTCAATTACCATATCCACCTTTCATAACCTAATTCCATATCTACCTTTCATAATTCAATACAACTAAACCATGCAAAATAGTCCATAACCCTATTTCCATCACCTTTCAATAACAACCAATACATATAATCCTTTATCACACATATACATATGGAAAAGAACAAGGCAAACAATATTCATACCTTAGAATTCACCTCTTGATTATGCAATCCTGTTTACACAAATAATAGGTGCCGTTCGAAGCTCTCGAGATGACAAACGCAGTTATCGGATTACTTTGAATTTCTACGGTTGAATCAAAAGTAATTTAAAGGTCAAATTTGGCTAGGATTTGTTCTTTCTCTATGATTGATGATGAAAATGAGTTTTTTAACTCATATACATGTATATATACACATATTCCCGTCCATAATATAATAGGAAATGACCAAAATGCCTTTAAAATTTAAATAATGTCAAATCTGTCCTTTGGTGGACTGTTTTGATAAGCTAAAGTAGATCGACCATAACTCTTTCCTACAATATCATATTTGGGTGAAATTGGTATCTTTGGAAAGATAATTCAATGGGCTTTCATTTCATATAAAGTAGGCCACCCAGTTTGTTCTGTACAAGGAGTTATGGTCGTTTGAATTTGACCCAAAAAATCTATTTTGAGAGGCTGAAGTAAAACGAGTATAACTCCTTACTCAGAAGTTGGATTTGGATGAAACCAATTGCATTGGAAATAAGACTCAAAGATATTTCTTTTCATAGGTCGAAAATCTCCCAGTTCATTATATTAAGGGAGTTATGGTCATTCGAAGTTGACCTAAAAAATTGGCTGGCCTCAGTAGTTTGTGTGCAGGAAATTTTCCTGCACATTTACTATTCCCAAATATCCTGGCCACCATTTTATAGTTTTGAACTTCTGGATTATATCCGAAACCTATCCATTTTTGGAAATCTTTATATCGTTGGAAAGCTTATTCAATAACCTTCGCATGGAACCATCAACGGGCAAATTCTAGTATAAATAAAATAATATAAAAAAATTAATTCCATATAAATAAGACCAATACACGTACTTGAATACGCCAATACACGTATTTGAATACGGGGTTTTACATAGTCATATTGCATGGAGTTTCCTTGTCTATTATATCTGATAGGGGTACTCAGTTTAGTTCCCAGTTTTGGAGAGCTTTTCAGAAGGGTCTTGGTACACAAGTGCATCTTAGTTCCACCTTTCATTCGCAGACAGATGGTCAGGCTGAGAGTACTATCCAGACTTTGGAAGATATGTCAAGGGCATATTCTCTTGATTTTAAAGAAAGTTGGGATGTTTTTTTTCTATTAATTGAATTTACGTATAACAATAATTATCATTCTAGCATTTAGATGACCCCATTTGAGGCTTTTTATGGGAGGAGGTGAAGATCACCCATAGTTTGGTTTGAAGTGGGTGAAGCTGCTTTGATTGGACCTGATACAGTGTTTGAGGTATGGAGAAAATCAAACTGATTAGAGAGAGATTGCTGACATCTCAGTGTCGTCAGAAGTCCTATGTAGACGTGAGGAGAAGGGACCTCTAGTTTGAGTTAGGCGATTTGGTATATTTGAAGATTTCAAGCCAAAGGTACTATTCTTTCTTAATTCTTCTCCTCTTTAACCAAAAATTCGGTTATATAGCTATTGTCATTATGAGTCTATGCATTTTCTGAAGTAATCAAAGTTTATAACGATGTAGAGTTAGTTTAATAATTTATTTCAGTTGTACATCTTCAGTTTTCTCTTTATTCTTAGCCTAACTAGTGACATTCGAGGAGGAATGTTCCCAAAGGGGAGATATTATAAGAACCCGCAAAATCTTCATCATCTAAATCCCTTAAACAATGCCTAAAGAGTTCCTAGACTTAGAAAATCTAGATAAGTGTTGGGACTTAGTCATTTCTAGAGCCTCGAAACTTTGAGGATTTTATTACCAACCTTCCCGGCCTTTGATAGTTGATATTTTAGCTAATTCATGATTAGGGAAGTCAATAGGTGTCCCCAAGCAAGTTTTGAAATTTTAGGACCACGTTTAGACCTCGTTTGGTGTTCCAAAACATTGGACCAATGCGATCTTGGAGCGCAGCGTCGCCCATTGCTTTGGTCATTTTTTTTTCAGAAACTACCAGTTAAAATTACTGAGGCTTGGCGCGATTATGGCGCGATGTGTCGGTATCGTGTCGATCTATTGATGCGCCACAACGCCAATTGCATCGATGCCCAGCTTTTTAGCTTTTAAAATCTTCATCCAAGGGGGCAATTTAGTTTTTTCCCTTCACCCTCTATCAGTCATAACACGGGACTAGGGTCCCCAAATAGCAAAACTATAACCTTCTTCTCTAAATTTCACCAAGAACACTTTCTAGGGTTTCAACCCAAAGTTCAAGAGAACTCAAGATTTAACCGTCACTTTTCAAAATTTCATAAAGAATCAGAATCCTCAGACCAAGGGCATCAAGAATACCTGTTCAAAGTCGCGAATAGAGTCACAAAAGTGAGAGTTCATTCAAAGTCCATAATCTAATGTATGTGGGGTTTGAATAAGAACACTTCTTCTGTTCTTGTGCCCAAGTTTTGATTTTTATTAAAGAATTTTATGTTTTTGCAAGTTAGTTTTGCCCAATTTACTTTACTTTGAGGTTATGAATTTATAAGTTGTTAAAGTCTTGAATTTGCATGTTATTTCACTTATTTATCTTTGAATTTGAGAAATTATGCTATGAATTATACATCCCTACCATGAATTGATTTTTCTTGAAAATGGAGTATTAGCATAATTTAAACAAGAAAGTACTTTGATTATAAGTAAGGTTGATCTTTGATCCTAAGCTAAGACAGGAATCCACTATTATTTATGATTTGAAGCAAAGCGAAGCATAGTGAGCTTTTATTACACATTCTAGTATTATTTAAAGTGTATTTGCCTAAAAAGTTCCAAGCTTAAGTATGGGTGTAGTATTTAGCACTGAGTTAGGCTTGATTCCAAGGTTTCATGCCCCAGAACTACGAGCCACCGTAGGATTGGATTTACCCTAAGTGGGTAAAGATAGTGATCACTAAAGTTAAGGTTCTATTCCGATGGAAAGGGTAGAATAGCTCTCCCTAATGTGGGAAAGATGTTGGACTTAATGTCAGCTCACATAGTTTATGTCGGTTAGAAGAAAGTCCCAAGTTCCCAAAGAGTCCCAAGGTTACATAATCATAAGTCTTTGAATTTCTAAAGTTTTAAAAGAAGTTCTTTATTCTCCTTAAGATAAAAGTATAAGTTTGAAATTTAAGGTTCAAAAATTCCTTTTTTTTTTTGGTTTATAAGCTTTGAAAATAAGAGGAGAATATAGATTTTAGAACTAAGTATAATGACTCACGAGATTTATATTACATGTTTCATTATTCAAGATTTATGAGATTTATATTTCGAAATTATTCAAGCTATGTGAGTTATTCATATTTGCATGCATGGTTTCATAAATAATAATGATATTGTTTACTTAGTGCATACACCCCCATATACTCAGTACGTCATCAAAGTAGTGATCCACATATATGTCTGTGTACTACATTGTCTAATAATATAGGTTCAGGTGCTTAGTCTCAGCAGCGACACTGATCTCCGAGTACCTCTATCTACATCTTCGTTGTTGGTAAGTCTTCATGGTTCGAGGACCTATTTTCCTGATTTCAGTCTTTGTAGTAGTTGGTTTATTCCTTTTCTGTTTAGTATGAGTCGGTTGGGGGTTTGTCCCAATGACTCTCTAGTTCTTAGTAAGTAGAGGTTTGTCGGACTGTTAGTTAAAGTTTTCTTAATTTTTTTATTATTTTTCTATCCAAATATTGTTTTTAGTTACTTCAGTTCAGAATGATATAATATAGCATTATTTCTTGGTTTACTCATCCTAAAGAAAGTGTTAGAAGTAGTAGTAGGCTCAAAGGGTTAGCTTGGGGCTACTTGTAGCCTTAAGCACCGTGTGACGTTTCGGGGTGAGATTTTGAGATGTTATAGACTTGGTATTAGAGCCTAAGGTTTAAAGGGTCCTAAGGAGTCTAAAAAGTCACGTTACGTAGAGTCTTGATCATTGGTGTGTAGCGCACCACATCTATGAGCAAAAACCTACAAGACATTGTAGAAAAAGTTATCTCTTTCTTCCATAATCCATTGTGCGTACAATTGTCTCTCTCTGCTATTAATTCATGTTTTTTTATGATATAAAATACCTCCCCGAAGAGATAATGCCTGTAGAAATAATAATCAATAACCTCAGCTTGTTGATCCCTTGAATAAAAATGTGTCTCATGCTGAGTTCCAGGGAGATTTTCAGGTGTTAGCCCAGGCGGTCACCGTGAATGTTTAGGCCAATAACCAGGCTGTAGTTCTGCATCAGCAAGGAGGTGATTTATCTATATCTAGGGTTCGAGATCTTATAGGGATGAATCTGCCAGAATTTTATGGGTCGAAGGTAGGTGAGGACCCATAGTTCTATCTTAATGAGGTGAAGAAGATCACCCGAGTTATGTATATTTCTGAGGAAGAGAGTGTAGAATTGGCATCTTATAGGGTAAAAGATGTTGCATATGATTGGGTTATGATGTGGAGGAAGAGTAGGGAGAATGCAGCTCCTATGACTTGGTAGGTGTTTTAAGATGCATTCCTGGATAAGTTCTTCCCACTTGAGATAAGGGAAGCAAATATAGAGGAATTTATGAACCTGGGGCAAGGCCCTATGATAGTAAAAGAGTATTGCCTTAAGTTCAACCAGTTATCCAAGTATGCTCCTGATTTGATGGTTGACCCCAGAACCAGTATGAATAAGTTTGTGATCGGTGTGTCTGGATTGGTTGTTAATGAGTGTAGGAATGCTATGCTCAATAGATACATTGGTCTTTCCAAACTGGTGATGCATGCTCAGTAGATTGAGGTAGATAAGATAAAGAAGAAAGATAGAGTAAGAGAAAACAAGAGGGCTAGATTAGAGCAACATGAGTATGGTTAGACTAGATCCCATGGAGGGAACCATCCATAGTTTCAAAGCCGTTCATCTATGCCAGCTCCTTTACCAGCTAGTGCTCGCACACTCAGAAATAGGCAGGAGTAGAGGAATAAGTCTTCTATGTCTCGATCCCAGAACAGTGTGAGTAATAGGCCCAATTATCCCCCATATGCTAAGTGTGGCAGAACCCATACCGACGAGTGTTTGGCCAAATAGAGGGGGTTGTTTTGGTTACGGCAAGTTATGCCACAGACTTAGAGAGTGTCTGCATGCTAGGCAGGGGAATAGAGATGTTTGACCCTAGACTCAGGCTACTAGTGCACCAGCTTCTTTATCCCGTCCTGCCCCTTCTTAGGTACTTCATCCAGCACATTTGGCGGTCAGTGCCAGAATTGATTCTATGCCTTACTATCTCTTCAAGAATAGGAGAATTCTCCAGATGTTGTTACTGGTATGCTCCATGTCTTTCACTTTGATGATTATGTGTTGTTGGACCCTGGGTCAAGTTTCTCATATGTGACCACATTAGTTGCTGTGAATTTAGCGATAAATCTCAAAAAGATCCCTAAGCCTGTCCTGGTTTCTACCCCGATAGGTGAGCCAGTTGTTTCTAAGCAAGTTTATAAAAAGTGTCCAATTACTATTCTTCATAAGGTCATATACTCTGATTTTATAGAGTAAGATATGGTCGATTTTGATCTTATTCTGGGTATGGATTGACTTTATTTCATTTATATATCTATAGACTATTGTACCCGTGTGGTTAAATTTCAATTCCCAGATGACCCAGTCTTTGAGTGGTCCAAAAATTCTGTATCTCCCAAGAGTCATTTTATATCCTATCTTAAAGCTGGAAAGTTGATATTCAAAGGTTGCATCTATCATCTAGTTCGAGTTAAAGATACTAAGTCTGACACTCTAACTATTCAGTCAGTCAACATAGTTAATGAGTTTCCTGATGTTTTTCCAGAAGATCTCCTAGGGGTACCTCCCGGTAGAGAGATAAAGTTTGGGATTAACCTTTTACTTGATACATAGCCTATTTCTATCTCTCCATACTGTATGGCACCCGTAGAACTTAAGGAGTTGAAAGAGAAACTTAAAGATCTTCTAGGCAACATTTCATAAGGCAAGTGTTTCTCCTTGGGCTGTATCCATCCTGTTCATGTGAAAGAAAGATGGCTCTTTGCATATGTGTATTGACTATCGTTACCTTAATAAGGTCATAATCAAGAACAAGCACTCTCTTCTTAGAATTGATGACCTGTTTGATCAATTGCATGGTACAACTTATTTCTCAATTAGATCCGGCTATTATCAGCTTAAAGTAAGAGAGTGTGATATTCCAAAGACAGCCTTTCGAATTTGCTATGGTCATTTTGAGTTACTAGTCATGTCTTTCGGGCTAACCAATACTCCAGCAGTTTTCATAGACCTTATGAATCGAGTGTTTAAATAGTATCTAGATATGTTTATCATAGTGTTCATAGACGATATTCTTCTATACTCCGATAGTGAGGATGGCCATGCAGACCATCTTAGAATTGTCCTACAGACTCTTAGAGATCATTGGTTGTTCACCAAATTTAGCAAGTGTGAGCTTTGTATAAGGTCATTAGCTTTTCTAGGTCATATTATTTTAGTCGAAGGCATTAGAGTCGATCCCCAAAAGACAGAAGCTGTAAGAAATTGGTCTAGACCTATCTCTCTATCAGATATTAGGAGTTTCTTGGGTCTAGCTGGCTATTACCATTGTTTTGCCGATGTTTTTTCTTTTATTGTGTCTCCTGTGACCTGATTCACCCAAAAGAAAGTTAAGTTCCTATGGTCAGATTCCTGTGAGAAGATTTTTCAGGAGTTGAAGACTTGACTCACTTTAGCCCCTGTATTAACTTTGCCCGATGGTATGGATAGTTTTGTGGAGTATTGTGATGCCTCTAGAGTTAGCCTAGGTTGTGTGTTGATGCAGAAAGGTAAGGTTATAGCCTATGCATCTAGTTAGTTGAAATCGCATGAAAAGAATTACCCAACCCATGATCTTGAATTAGCTATTGTGGTTTTTTCTTTGAAAATCTAGAGACACTATCTTTATGGTATTTATGTTGATGTGTTTACTAATCACAAAAGCCTGCAGTATATGTTTACTCAAAGGGAGTTGAATCTTACATATAGAAGATGGTTATAGTTGCTAAAAGATTATGATATGCATGTGTTATATCATTCGGGCAAGGCCAATATAGTGACAAATGCCCTTAGTAGGTTATCTATGGGCAGTGTGGCTTATATAGAGAAGGATAAGAAAGAATTGGCTAGTGGAGTTCATCGTTTAGCTAGATTGGGTGTTAGGATGTTTGCTTCAGCTGAAGGTAATGTGTGGGTTCAGAGTAGTTTCGAATCCTCCTTAGTTTTGGAAGTGAAGGAGAAGCAAGACATGGATCCTAGTTTGGTCAAACTGTAGGAGTCAGTTAAGGACCAAAAAGTAAAGGTTTTATCCTAAGGGGGAGATAGTGTGTTGAGGTTTCAGGGTATATTGTGTGTTCCTTGTGTTGGTAATTTGAGGCAATGAATTATGACAGAAGCGCATGGCGCGTGATATTCTATTCATCCCAGTGCTACCAAGATGTACCGCGACTTGCGGGAAATCTATTGGTGGAGTGGTATGTAGAAGGATATACCAGAATTTGTGGCAAAGTGTACAACTTGTCAACAGGTTAAGTAGAGCATCAATAACCTAGTGGTGCAATGTAAGAGTTTGGTATACCCACTTGGAAGTGGGAAGATGTGAATATGGATTTCGTGACTATTTTACCCCTTTCGCATCGTCATCATAATTCTATTTAGGTTGTTATAGACAGGATGATTAAGTCAACACATTTCCCACCAGTACATATATCTTATACAGTTGAGGAATATGCTAAGTTGTATATTCGAGAGTTAGTCAGATTGCATGGAGTTCCATTATCTATCATCTCATATAGGGGTACTCAGTTTGCTTCCCATTTTTGGAGAGATTTTCAGAAGGGTCTTTGTACCCAAGTACATCTTAGCTCTGCATACAGATGGTCAGGCTGAGAGGACCATCCAGACTCTGGAAGATATGTTGAGGGCATATGCCCTTGATTTTAAAGGATGATGGGATGAACATTTGCCATTGATTGAATTTGCGTATAACAGTAGTTATCATTCTAATAGCTAGATGGCCTCATTTGAGACTCTTTATGGGAGGAGATGTAGATCCCCCATAGGTTGGTTTGAAGTGGGTAAGGCTGATTTGATTAGACCTGATACAGTGTTTGAGGCTATGGAGAAAGTTAAAATGATTAGAGAGAGATTGAAGATAGCTCAGAGTCGTTAGAAGCCATATGCAGACGTAAGAAGAAGGGACCTCGAGCTTGAGGTAGGTTATTTGGTATATTTGAAGATTTCACCCATGAAAGAGGTGAAGAAATTTGGCAAGAAGGGGAAGCTTAGTCCCCATTATGTTGGCCCCTATAGAATTTTAAGTCGTGTTGGGAAAGTAGCTTGTGAGGTAGAGTTGCCCACAAATTTGTCAGTTGTTACTCTTGTCTTTCACGTCTCCATGCTTAAGAAGCACATTGGTGATTCCTTTGTAGTAGGTCCTTCAGAGAGATCTAATATTTAGAACAGTCTTTCATTTGAAGAGATTACAGTTGAGATGCTAGACCATCAGATTCGTAGACTAACGAACAAAGAAGTTCCTTTGGTCAAAGTTTTGTGGCGAACCTGGTCAGTTGAGGGTGTTACTTGGGAAGCAAAAATAGACATGCAAGCCAAGTACCCCCATCTCTTCTCCACAAGTTCATATCAAGACGAAGGTACTATTATTCCTTAATTAAGCTCCTCTTTAACCAAAGATTCAGCAATATACCTATTCTCATTATGAGCCCATGCATTCTCTGAAGTACTTAAAGTTTATGACGATGTAGAGTCAGTTTAGTAAATTATTTCAGCTGTACATCTTCAGTTTTCTATGTATTCTTAGCCTAGCTAGTGACATTCGAGGATGAATGTTCCCAAGGGGGACATATTTTAAGACCCCGCAAAATCCTCGTCGTCTAAATGCCTTACACGATGCCCAAAGAGTTCCTAGACTTAGAAAATCTAGTTAAGTCTTGGGACTTAGTCATTTCTAGAGCCTCAAAACTTTGAGGATTTTATTACCAACCTTCCCGACCTTCGATAGTTGATATTTTAGCTAATTCATGATTAGGGAAGTCAATAGGTGTCCCTGGGAAAGTTTCAGAATGTTTAGACCACGTTTAGACCTTGTTTGGTGTCCCATAAAAGTGGACCAATGCAATCTTGGAGCACCACGTCGCCCATCGTGCTGGTCAATTTTGTTACAGAAACTGCCAGTCAAAAATATTGAGGCTTGGCGCGATTATGGCATGACGCGTCGGTATCACGTCGATGCCATCCACGTGCCGTGTCGCCAATCGCATCTATGCCCATTTTTTCAGCTTTTAAAATCCGCGTTCAAGGGGAAAATTTTGTCTTTTTTCCCCACCCTCTACCAATAATAACACGGGATTAAGGTCCCCAAATACCAAAAATATAGCCTTCTTCTCTAAATTTCACCAAGAACACTTTCTAGGGTTTCAACCCAAAGTTCAAGAGAACTCAAGATTTAACCGTCTCTTTTCAAAATTTCTTCAAGAATTGAAATCCTCAGACCAAGGGCATCAAGAATATCTGCTCAAAGTCGCGAATAGAGTCACAAAAGCGAGAGTTCATTCAAAGTCCATAATCTAAGGTATGTGGGGTTTGAACAATAAAACTTCTTCCTTTTTTATGCCCAAGTTTTGTTTTTTATTAAAGAATTTCATGTTTTTGCAAGTGGGTTTTGCCCAATTTACTTTACTTTGAGGTTATGAATTTATAATTTGTTCAAGTCTTGAAATTGTATGTTGTTTCCCTTATTTATCTTTGAATTTGAGAAATTATGCTATGAATTGCTCATCCCTACCATGAATTGATGTTTCTTGAAAATAATGTATTAGCATGATTTAAACAAGAAAGTACTTTGATTATAAATAAGGTTGATCTTTGATCTTAAGCTAAGATAGGAATCCACTTTTATCTATGATTTGAAGCAAAATGAAGCATAGTTAGCTTCTATTACACATTCTAGTATTATTTAAAGTGGATTTTCCTAAAAAGTTCTAAGCTTAAGTATGGGAGTAGTATTTAGCATCGAGTTGGGCTTTATTCCAAGGTTTCATGCCCCAGAACTATGAGCCACCGTTGGATTGGATTTACCCTAAGTGGGTTAAGATAGTGATCACTAAAGTTAAGGTTCTATTCCGATGGCAAGAGTAGAACAACTCTCCCTAACATGGGCAAGATGTTGGACTCCATGTCATCTCACATGGTTTCTATTGTATAGAAGAAAATCCCAAGTTCCTAAAGTGTCCCAAGGTTACATAATCATAAGTATTTGAATTCCTAAAGTTTCAAAAGAAGTTCTTTATTCTCCTTAAGATAAAAGTATAAGTTTGAAAGTTATTGTTCAAAAATTCTTTTTTTTGTTTACAAGCTTTGAGAATAACAGGAGAATACAGATTTTAGAATATGTATAATGACTCACGAGATTTATATTACATGTTTAATTGTTCAAGACTTATGAGATTTATATATCGAACTAATTCAAGCTATGTAAGTCATTAATATTTGAATGCATGTTTTCATAAAGAGTAATGATATTGTTTACTTAGTGCATACACCCCCATATACTCAGTACATTCTCAAAGTAGTGATCCACATATATGTCTATGTACTACATTATTTAATAATGTAGGTTCAGGTGCTCAGTCTCGGCAGCGACTGTGATCTCCGAGTACCTCTATCTTTATCTTTATTGGTGAGTTCTTTTGGTTCGAGGAACTATTTTCCTCATTTTGGTCTTTGTAGTAGTTGGTTTATTCCTTTCCAGTTTAGTACGAGTCAGTTGGGGGTTTGTCCCAATGACTCTCTTGTTCTTAGTAAGTAGAGGCTTGTTGGGCTGTCACTTGAAGTTTTCTTGATTTTTCAGTGTTTTGCTATCCAGATATTGTTTTTCAGTTACTTCAGTTCAGAATGATATAATATAGCATTATTGCTTGGCTTATTCATCCTAAAGTAAGTGTTAGAAGTAGTAGCAGGCTCAAAGGGTTAGCTTGGGGCTACTTGAAGCCTTAAGCACTGTGTGACATTTTGGGATGAAACTTCGAGGCGTTACAGAAAATATGGTAAATTTGGAATTTGGCTTAGGTGTATCTTAGGTGAACTAGAGTGAATTTTTTTAAGGGGAAGTTTCAAAAATAGCAACAGTTTGGTACAAAATCCACCTTCCATTGCCACACTTTTCAATATTACAATTTATAGCCGATGTATTCGATTCACATCCATTGTATTTGCTTTTACTTAATAGTCTGTATTCATATATTACATATATACATTAATCACATTTTATATTTTTTATTTTTTTATTTTCAAAATATATGACTACATCGAATATAAGTTATGGATGATGACGAAAACACCATCATCGCACATTATATTTGTATTTACCATAATTTTTTTACTTTATTCTTTTCTCTTTTTTGATATATTTTACTTTTTGATAAATTTTTTCTTATTTTCTTTTTCGATTCTTTCTTTCATTTATTGTATTTTTTCTTTTTTTTTGTATTTTTTTGTTTTTCTTCTTTTCTATTATATTTTTGTTTTTTTCCTCTTTTTCTTTATCTTCGTTCTTTTTCTTTTTTCTATTTCTATCTTCTATTTTTCTTTCATTTTTTTGTTCTTTTTTTGTTTTTTTTTCTATCTTATATCTTTTGTATTTTTAAAAAATATGACTACTCGTGTACAAGTCATGAATAATAACACAAATACCACATTGTTTATCGTTTTTGTATTGACATCATCATTTATATTTTTGTATTCATTGATTTGCATTTTATAGTTCGCGCTTATTTCTGTATATATATTATAGTTCGCATTTGTATTTGTATTTTATAGTTCACGCTTGTATTTTTATGTTATAGTTTGCATTTGTATTTATATTTTATAGTTCACACTTGTATTTGTATGTGTCACGGCCTTAGCTTACCCCTAGTCGTAATACAGTGCTTAGAACCGAAAGTGATCCCAAGCTAACTTATGTACTGTCATACTTCTTGAGCAACTGATTTATAATGTATATACAAGAAAATTTGTTGAGTGGTAACATAATCAAAAGAAAATATGAATACTTATAATAATGATAAAGTTTACAACATGATAAAATTGAAGAGTGAACTGGAATAACATATCATAACTTGACTGGCTATCTATGAAGCCTCTTCTATACTGACTATAAGTAGCTGGGAAATGCCTCCAACTACCACTAATCAATACATATGGATAATCAAAATACAACACATGAACTGCAATGGACTAGTGTCCCCGAAATAAAAGGACTTATCACCTGCTGACTAAGAGCTAAGAACTGTCTAACCCTGGTGTATGGACTATATATGGTAACTACATAACGAAGGAATATAGCCACAAATGCATATATATGGTCAGTACTTTGGAATGTACTGAGTAAATGGAGACATGCTCTAAACCATGAAGATAGTTAAAACATGCTTTAAAATTGAGGATATGAGTTATTCGTTGAAATGTGTATTTAAAACTTGGCTATACGTGAAAACACTAGGTCATAGCGAGATTTATAAATCATGAGCTAAAAATAATTGGGTAAGCTAGGAAAACACTAGAAACATGAATACTGTATGAAATTCTCATGTAAAGATAAACATGTTGTAAAACTATACTAGGGATCATGTATGAATACTGGTTCTGAAACTATGTGATGAAAACTGACCTAAAATCATACACTTCTTAACTAGAATGTAAATTGACATAACTCAAAGATCTGAATATAAAAATATGTTGAGCATGAATGCATAAACATAGAAAACGAAACACAACATGTACTGAGATGGTCTGAATAACAGAATGACTAGTATTTGTATAACTGAGTAATTAGATGTCTATGTAGCTGGATAGTTGAGGTTTGTATACTGAATAATTGAGATCTGTATACTGAATAACTGATATCTGTTTACTGAATCACTGATATATGTCTACTAAATACCTGATAGCTGTCTACTAAATAACTGATAACTGACTATTAAACATGTAAAACTAAACTGTACTTAGTCTAACTAACTGAACTAAAACTGAGGGAGGTATCATATAACCGACATGCCCCAATCTGAGCTAATCGGGGTCTAACCTATAATCCCAGTTGGAAGGGTGCCAGTACATTGCCACAGGTACTAACACTGGCTGTGTGGATCCACTAAACTAATGTCCCGCAAGACTAGAAAGTCACTCTCTACTAGCAGGTGCTCTTATGAGATATATGTCAACCCTCAAATTGCAGGAAGACTCTCAAACCTATGTTGGCTACGTAGTTCTGGAACTCAGGAATTGCTACTAAGGGTCACACCCTCTATTGGCAGGCTATCCCCTATCCCTGGGTTCGCTCGATGCTATATCCTACTCCCAACTGAATTGACACTGGAATCATAAATTGGTGCATGCACTGATGACTGATATGTTTAAACATATTATTCTAATAACTGATAGTGCATGTATAATCTGAAGTAACCATGAACTTGTAAACTGATGTATTTAATATGAAATAATACTGGTGAGTTCATTATAAAAATATGATAATATGAATATGGGGATAAAATCATGATTCTGTTTGGCTTGTTACTTGAAAATGGAAATATGTAAAAACACATAGGTATCATGTGTTCATAACCCGTCAGCACTAAATGATACTTTAAATATGATAATATCATCTAAATCATTGGTAGTAAACCATAATTTTGGTGACCCAAAATATAGCGCACTTGAATAACTGCTAACCTTGTGAATTACAACATGTATATAAGTTAAGCTTGAGAGGATATCATGTTTACATGACTGAATACATAAATTTGACAACTTGACATGGTATTGACCAAGTATGACATGGTAATTTGGAATTTAAATCATATAGAATCATAATTCATATGAAAAAGTGAATAGCATGACTTGAATGTAAAATTAATGAGGAAACATGGATAATTTTCATGATTTTCACTGAATTAAATCATAGTAAAGAGTAAAATTTGTACTCAAACCAAAAAGAGGATTTTGGGGACTCAGTGAGTGGAAGAACCCTATTGATTAATACCCCACATACCTCAATGGTTAAATTCTTGAAGTAGACTTGAAAACTTGAAATCTTGAATTCTTGGGAGGAAAATCTTGAATTCTTCATTCTTGGGAAGGAGAAGGGTTTCTGCGTGAGTTATTTTGATGATAATGGGAAAATAATTCCCTTTAGAGGCTTTAATTCGTAACTTGGGTTCTTAGGGGCAATGGTAAGAGACAAAAATTCCCCTCGGGTTGTTACTTATGACTACAGGAAATATATCCTCTGCATTGTGGAGGCTAACATGGGGTCTAAGGTCCTCATCGCGGAGCTATCGCTGACCCTTATTGTTTCTCACGAAAATGGTCATAACTTTTCACTCTGGTATCAAATTAAGGAAAAATTGGTATTGTTGGAAGGATAATTCAATTATATAATTTGGTGGGTCTTGAGATACAAAATTCCAAATGTATAAGAAGTTATAATCGTTTAGAGTTGACCTTTGTAGAATCAAATACCAAAATTTGGCCGAATCAAAGGCTCTTCGCTTAAATTTGATCTAAGTGATCCTATGAACATTTTTCATCTAATAAGAACTATTCACACTAAGATAATATCATGACACATGCATTTAAATATAAATAATAGAATTAGAGTTTACACACGAAGGAACGACGGTTCAATGTCTAGCTCAAAAATATGGGGTGTTACATTATCTTCCCCTTAGAATCATTCGTCCTCGAGTGATGGATAGAAACTTGTTGAAGTCTAATAAGTATGGAATAATGTAGATATGAAATTTATTCTAACAAAGGATATAGCTGAGCTGAAATATTAAAACATCCATAATGAAACTAATTTTTGAGCTGACTTGACTCTATTGACTATAAGGAGCTGATTCATGCTGAGATTTTTGAACTCACTTGAAATGTTCATTATACAATCATACATATAGAACTGTGATGTGATAGCTAATGTAGTAAAATTCCAAGGGAATAAAGTACGTAAATTTTCATTTGGAATTGTTGCTCAACAAAACACATATAGGAATTAAAAGAAAAGGGCATCATGGCATTACAAAGTACATTATGTAATCACAAATCATGAGATAACGAGACTAAGGTCGTACAACAGGTATCGTAATGTCTAAGCTGGAATACTTAAAAAAATGAGATCATGCATTGGACACTTATGTACCAAGTCATGACTAAATAGTTGAATCTGAAAAATGATGCTTGGACTGAACTGAATTTGAATCTTCCATGTATGCGAACAAATTACCTCATTTATGAAACTTCAGATAGTAAGAGTAGATGGAAAGATGGAAAACCATAGGATCTTATCTGTCTGATTACTAATATGAATTATTGGCTATATGGATTAACTCATACTGACAGTTCATACTCAAATGGAGTATTTCTTCAATACTCTTTGCAAGACGTTCTAATAACATTAGGGAGCAAAAAATCTTCGGCATGATCTGAGTAAGATATTTGAGTAAGGTATATTAATATGGATACAACTCTATAACATGGAACATAGGGCTATGAAACATAAGATGAGATAGAATTACTAGGTCTTAGGCAATGCAATTGCCCAATTCAAACTTAGCCTCGCTCCTTAAATAATTGCATGGGTACATATAATTACTCTAGCCAAAGTTTAATTAAGCTATATACTCCTACCATGTTTAAGCCTAACTCGAAATCATAAGGTACTACACATAACTGAAGTTCAAGTAGGGGGTAAATTGAATTTTTTTTTGTGAGTCGACTACTGACTCCTCACAGTTGACTCGGCTGCAGATCAAAACACTTTGGAACCAAATTAAACTTAAACAGTTAAACACGTAAATAATAAAGCATAAAGTAAACAACACAAAGATTTATCCTAGTTCGGCACACCAATCCAGTGCCTACGTCTAGGTCCCTTAGGTTTTAAGTTTCCTTTAGATCGTTGAAGATTTGGTTCGAGTACAATGATGGGAAACATGTTTTAAAGACTTAATTTGTTCTTCAGGTCTTGTGACACAGCTTCAATTGATGTTACGAAGTTGACTTGATCCTATTGTTTATATAAAAATTGTAAACTTATGTTATAGAGTTTTGTAAGACTAAGAATGAGACACTTTGAATTTTCTCCTTGAAGTTGCGTAAAGAGTGTCTATCTTTGGTCTTATCTTTTTATAGTCTTCTACTGCTACCCTTCATAAGGAAACCTAAGAGATTTCTTCTCAATCAAGGATATAAATTAATTCCTTGGTTGAGAAATGTGGCCGTGTATAATGTCCATGTCAGATATGTCCTTATATGGCTTTGAATTATGTCTATATCAGATATATTCATGATCTATATTTTTTTATTTTATTTTTATGCCTTGCTAATGTACTTGTGATCTTTTCTTCTCTTCTTGATTGGTTCTTCCATGAATCTGGAGATTGCAACCATAATTAAGGGAAGGTTGATCCTTCTTCTATTTTCGTGATGCTTGATTGTTCTGTTTGTCATGTTGAGGTCCTCCATATCATTGGAGAGATATTTTATCATGATTTTCCATAATATTAGGGACTATGATGCTCTTTCCATTTGTCTTCTCATGATTGATTTTACTTGGATGCTACTTGGATACGGTGGATGTCTTTCCAATCTTGATTGCCCTTCTATTTTTGAAGCTAACTTCCTTTATCTTTTCATTATTATTATCTTTAGAGATACACTTGCGAGTTTGTTAACAAATAAACTTGGGAGGCCAACAATCTCCCTCTTTTTTATAATGACAATAAGAGTAAATATTAGTTAACTTCTTTGTCTATCAGTTTGCTCCCCCTGACTTGTGTAAGTATTAGCTGACATTTGAGCTTGTTATGCTATCCCTAATTGGTAGACTACTCTGATGTTTCTGTCCTTCTACTCCTTTGACATAATAAAAAAAGAAATATTAGACAGGAAATATGTAGACAGTGAAATACACAGATAAAAGATTTCTAAATATCATGAATGTTAATGATACCAAGACTTTTTCGTAGAGAGAAAAATCTTTCTTTTAGTAGAGGTTTTGTAAAGATATCAGCTAGTTGATTTGCTGAGTCAACAAAGTTTAGGCAAAAGTCACCATTTTTAACATGATCTCGAATGAAATAATGCTTGATATCAGTATGTTTAACCCTAGAGTGATGCACAGTCATGAAGCTGATGCATAATCCATAAAATTTGAGTGCCACAACTTTTCGTAGCTATGTATTCAGCTTTTGTAGTCGAGAGAGTGATGGAAATGTTTCTTGCTATGCCAAGAGATACAAGCATCGCCAAGAATTTGACACGTTCCGTTGCTGCTCTTCCTATCATTTTTGTCTCCTATAAAATCAACATCTAAATATTTGATTAAATTAAAATAAGAAGAGCAGAGATACCATAAACCGAGGTCTTGTGTTCCTATTAGATATTGAATGACTCATTAAGAGGCAGTGAGATGAGATTCCTTAAGAGTCAATTGGAATCTTTCACATTTACAGACACTGAACATAATATTTGGTCGACTTGCAATTAAGTAGAGTAGAGATCCGATCATCCCACGGTATATTTTTTTATCAACGTCCTTTTCGATCAAATCTGAATCAATGCTTGTGGATGGACTCATGGGTATTCCATAGGCCTTTTTCTTATCTATGCCAAACTTTTTGATGAGTTCTTTCATGTATTTAGCTTGACTGATGAAGGTTCCCTTGGGATTTTTCTTTATTTGTAGCCCCAGAAAGAATGTGAGCTCCCCCATAAGACTTATTTTGAATTCTCCTTTCATCAAATTAGCAAAATTCTCGCAGATAAAGAGGTTAGAACTACCAAAAATGATATCGTCAATATAAACTTGCCCAATGAAGAGATTTGAATTGAGCTTTCGAATGAACACAATTGTGTCAATTTTACTCCTTTGACAATTGTTATTTAGTAAAAAATTACTCAGTCTCTCATACCAAGATTTTGGGATTTGTTTGAGGCCGTATAGTGTTTTTGATAACTTGAAAACATGATTTAGAAATGAAGGATTTTCAAATCTAGGAGGTTGTTTTATGAAAACTTCCTTATGAATAAAGTCATTTAAGAAAGCACTTTTAATGTCCATTTGATATAATTTAAAATATTTGAATGGGCAAAAGCTAGTAAAATTTTATTGATGCTAACCAGGCCATAGGGGCAAAGGTTTCTCGTAATTAATACCTTCCTGCTGAGAGTAACCTTGAGCTACGAGCCTTTTTTTATTTCTAATAACTTTACATTTTTCTTTTACCTTATTTCTGTAGACCTATCTGGTTTCGATTACTGAGCAGTTTCTTGGTCTTTCAACTAGTGTCCAAACTTGATTTTGTTCATATTGTTCTAGTTCTTCCTTTATAGCTTCAACCCAAGATTCATCATTGAGAGATTCATCAGTTTTCTTCGGTTTGATTTGAGATACGGGGGAAACAAGTGCCTGTTTCTTTAATGATGCTCTGGTTTGCACTTTGTCTTTGAATTTTTGATGATGAGTTTATTTGGATGGCTTCCATCCTGCTTTAACTTTTTTGGAATATTTGGCCTCCCTGTTTCTGTTGTAGGAGTCGACTCTGTTAAGGGTATAGTTGACTTGTCTTGAGAGGTCTCTGGAGTTGTGCTGAGATTTTCTCCTGTCTGTTCATTACTTACCTATTTTCCATCAACACTTATAGTGCGGTGGTTAGATTTATCAAAGACACTATGTATAGATTCCTCAACAACCAAAGTTCTTTTATTTAAAGCCTTGTAAGTACGACTAGTGGGAGAGTACCTAAGGAAAATACCTTCGTCACTTCGTGGATCAAATTTTACTATGGTATTCTTACCATTATTATGAATAAAACATTTATAGTCGGAGGAATAAAAGTAGGTGATATTGGGCTTCTTTCCTCCTCAGATTTCATAAGGTGTTTACTTCAAAATAGGTCGGATCAGACACTTGTTGATGATATGACATATTTTACTAATTGCTTCTACCCAAAAGTGATATGGGAAATTATGATCTAACAGCATTGTTTTGACAGTTTCTGGTAGGGATCGATTTTTCCATTCCACTACACCATTTTGTTGGGGAGATCGTGGTGAAGAAAAGTCCTGAGAGTATCCATTTTGAGCTTAATATTCTTCAAATCCCTTATTTTCAAATTCTCCTCCATGGTCACTGTGAATGTAGGTAATGAGATGTCTGGCTTCTCTCCGTGTTTTTTTTTTATAAAAAAACTCAAAATTTGTGAAAGCTTTATTTTTATGTGCAAGAAACATAACCCAAGTAAATCATGAGTAATAATAAACTATGACAAAACATATCTTTTCCACCAATGCTTGTGATTTTGCTAGGACCAAACAGATCTATGTGGATTGTTTGGAGAGGCCTAGTAGTAGAGACAATGTCTTTGGCTCTGAAAGATGTTCAGGTCTATTTACCCAGTTGGCATACATCACAAATGTGATCCTTTTCAAAGTTGAGTTTTGGCAAGCCTTTCACCAAATCAAGCCTAGACAGTTTCTCAATAATGTGCATGCTGGCATGCCCAAGCTTTCTATGCCACAACTAACTATCATTGGCTTGCACAGTGAGGCAGGTCAGGGTGGCAACGTCAGGACTATTTAAAACATAAATGTTATCAACACATTTACCGATAAGGAAGATATTTCTTTTGTCATGTTTAATTGAGCACCTTTCAGTTTTAAAGAGCACTCCAAATCCGGCATCGCATAGTTGACTGATGCTTAGTAGGTTGTGTTTGAGACCGTCTACTAGGTATACTTCGGTGAATTTGTATGATGGGTTAAGTTTTATTGAACTGACTCCAATGATGTTGCCTCTAGAATTATCATCAAATCTGACTGATCCCCCATCTACTTTTTTTTAGAGAAGAAAAGTTCTCCTTTTTTCCAGTCATATATCTAGAACATCCGCTGTCAATGAGCCACATTCCTTTTTTGTAGCTCTTACAGATCTGTTCCTAATTAGGTATACCTGTTGCCATAAAGCACATGCTTGTATCCTTTATTTATTTATCAGTTTTATCTCCATCGCTCTAGGCCCAAAATTTTGAATTTTTTTGGACGATCATCGACTCAATTCTTAACAGTTTTGTTTGAGATGTCCAAGTCTTCCACAGTAGTAACAGAGATTATTATTTTTGATAGAGTCATTGTTCTTGCCTCCTTAGGATCTTTTCCATCTTTATCTAGTGATCTGTCTTACCCCACGATTGATGAGGGTCATTCTTTTGCTATCAGCATTTTCTAGAATGTCCTCCTTTCCAGTTGGAGTAGCATTAAAGGCTACTGTTTTCTTTCTTCCATCTTTGTGAAACTTGTTGATATAATTTTTCTCATATGCAATAAGGTTACCTCACAGTTCATCATGTGTTATGTTGTGAAGGTCTCCATCTTCCAAAATGGCATCCTTGGTTTCCTAAGTCTTTGGGGCAGCTTCTAGACTTGCAGGATGTGAGGATAGATCATTCCAAGTGACTTCAGTTTGCATACAATTTTTCTAAATATGGCAAACATTGTTTCAATGTCCTCATTTTCCTCTATTTTGAATAACTCATACTCATTCACAACTCATAAGAGCAGTAATTTTTGACTTCTTGGCTTTAGTAGTTCCTTCCTAGGTTACCTCTAGTTTGTCCCATATTTCTTTTGATGTCTCACACGTTGAGATCTTATTATATTCTTCTTCACTAACTGCACACAAAAGTAAACTTATTACACGTGCGTTAGTTTGGATTGCCTTCTGTTGTTCCTTGGTAATATCAAAATTTTCAATATCTTCCATATCAGTACTAGTGGATTCTTTATCCTTATCCTTTTATTTTTCCTTGAGCCCTGGAATTGGCTCGGGACCCTTTTTGATGACAAGCTAGGCTTGGTAGTCATTTGATATAAAAAAGATAGTGAATCTATTTTTCCAATATGAGTAGTGTTGTCCATTGAAGTATGATGGTCTAGTGGAGGAGTGACCATCTAGAAGAAGAGCACCGAGAATTTGGTAATTGGACATTTTATCTTTGATCACTTCTGGTTAAGAAATCCTATATATGAGACCTGCTCTCATACCAATTAAAATTCAAGAGGGGGTGAATTGAAATTTTCTTCTGTGAGTCAGCTACCGACTTCTCACAGTCTACTCGCCTGCAGATCAAAATACTTCACAGCCAAATTAAACTTAAATAGTTAGCACATAGATAATAAAGCATAAAGTAAACAACACAAAGATTTATCCATGTTTGGCACACCTATCCAGTGCCTGCGTCTAGTCCCCTGGGGTTTCAAGTTTCCTTTAGATCGTTGAAGGTTTGGTTAGAGTACAATGATTGAAAACAAGTTCTGAAAACTTATTGTTTCTTCAGATCTTGTGACACAGCTTCAGTTGATATTACAAAGATGAATCGATCCTACTTTTTATATAACAATGTAAACGAACATTACAGAGCTTTATAAGACTAAGAATGAGACACTTTGAATTTTCTCCTTGAAGTTGCATAAATAGTGTTTGTCTTTGGTATTCTCCTTTTATAGTCTTCTGCTGCTACCCTTCATAAGGAAACCCAAGAGAGTTCTTCTCAATCAGTATATGAATTGATTCCTTGATTAAGGAATGTAGCCATGCATAATGTCCATATAAGATATCTCCATATACGACTTTGAATCACGTCCATATCAGATATGTCTATGATCTATATTTTCTATTTGATTTTGATGCCTTTCCAATATAATTCTGATATTCCCTTCTTGATTGATTTGTTTTGTCGTGAATCTGGGAATTGCAATGATAATTATGGGAAGGTAGATCCTTCTTCTATTTTCGTGATTCTTGATTTATCTGTTTGCCATGACGAGGTCCTCCATACCATTGGCGAGATATTGTGTCATGATTTTCCATAATATTTGGGACTATGATGCTCCTTCCATTTGTCTTCTCATGATTGATTTTACTTGGATGCTACTTGGATACGGTGGATGTCTTTCCATTCTTAATTGCCCTTCTATTTCTGAAGTTGGCTTCCTTTAACTTTCCATTATTACCAGCTACAGAGATATACTTATGAGTTTATCATTATTAAAGTATAAATTAAGGAGGCCAACAATATCACGACCTGAGTTGGGACCCTGACGAGCATCCCGAACCATATAGGATCGGGCGCCCCTTCCTGTCTGGTACTTATGAACACCATCCATAACAATAAAGAAAAGATGCGGACTATATCAAACAGAATCATGGTCATACTCTGAGTTCGATTTAACATTTCAAAAATAAGTAAATCAACAATTAGAAAACAACTGTTCCAGTCTACAAAATATCTATTACATATAAATTATCAACTATCTAAAATTGGGACAAGGCCCCCAGTGGACCTAAACCAAAGTAAATAACAAGTATTTGAAAAGAAATAGGTTTTCTGAAATAGAAAAGGCTTACCAACTGCATAGTTCACTTTTTTTTAAAAGCTCTATTGCTTAGCAAGACCTCTAGACTGAGCCTCAGACCCTGAAATATAGGGGGTCAATACAATTGTACTGGTACGCAGAGCAATCCAAAATAATGAATTTATACATCTAAACCATAGGTGAGAGCAAGTCATAAAACATTATGCATGAAATAGTTCAAAATACATGGGCCATCTCGAATGCTCTAAAAACAATTTTGTAAATGCAACTCTATGCTTTGTATTACTTCTGAGTTAGGTGGTATACCTTACAACTGTGAAATTTCATGGGCTATATGGAATCTAACCTTGACTCAGCAGCCAATCCCCCAACCCTTGACTAGGTAGCCAAGCCCCCATCTAAAGTTTGCCGCAAGAGTTGGAGTCTCTGTCTCTGATACGCCATCGGACACTAGGCCAACGTATAATCCCTCTTGGGGATGTAATGAAACCCGTATCAGGAAAACACGGTTTTGGGCTAAGAGTTATTTGAACTCAAGACTTTTTTTGGGCAACCAGATATTCCTCTTTAAGCCCATTTTTAACTCTTTTAAGACATGTGTTCTCTGAAATCAAATGTGAAACTCTTACTCTGTTATGGCATTTATTTATGTGGTATCGTCATACCATTGACTTGCAAGTCATATCTCTAAGACATACATTATTATGTTACAGTTTTCTCTTTCAAAGCATTATTTTTAGACCACCAAACTATTCAAATAGTATATAAAGATGCATATAGTAAAATTCATGAAAACAAAGGCAAAGATTCTCAACTTCAATTCACAAGCACATGGGCGCCATTTTTCTTGTAATAAACCATGGAATTCTTTCAATAATCTTCTTTAACATTTACAAACCATAAAATGCTTGCAAGATACAAAAACACCCTCTCATCAATTCACAAACAAGATAAAGTTCATAACAACATTTAAAACACTTATCTTATACTTTCAATCATGCAATTTCACAACACTTAATATGTGAAGTCAAGAAGTAATGCAACGTGAGAGGAGTTGAATTATCCATGCTCTCAATTTAACATTTAAACTCATCAAGTACATGCATTTACATATATAGAAGTAAGAGTTCAATTTTCAGGGGGGGCTCAAGACCAAAGGAATAATATCATTAAAGAGTTCATGAATCACACTTGTAAATGTAAATCTCAAAACCCCTTTGAAAATTAATGATTTCTAATACTTTAAACCATATTCAAATTATTTTCCACAAGCCCATGTAGTTTATAAAAACCCCACGTACCTTAGATTACTTAAAAGAAAGAACGAAGCTCGAATCTTGACTAAGTTCATGATACTCTTGACTTCTAAGGATGAGTTTCTTGATCTTTGGGAAAGAGCCTAAGGTTTTTTATTTGAGAGAGAGGTAGTTTTTGATGTCATTAGCCCCAAAAATTATTTAATTTCATGTTAAGGCAGAGTTTATATAAGGAAATTTACTAATATACCCCTCCTGACCCAAAACTTAAAAGAAAATATGAATTGGGCAACCAACGCACTAACGGAAGCGACGCGTCAATATCGCATTGGTTCAGTGTTTCATCAACACATCCATCGATGTTGTACTTCGACTTCGCATCGGTTCACTATTCCAACAGCCAAACTCACCTCTAACGCTGTCCAAAAAATCAAAAACTTCCCCAACACATCCCCTTTATTCCCCAGAACATGAAACAACTTAAAAATCCATATCTCAAGATTGGAAAAATCGATTTAGAAATCACATAAGTTTAGGAGCTTAAAATATGACTAAGTCCTTTTTGACACTTAGGAAATTTTCAAGTTGCTAGCCTCTCAAACATGCTACTAGGTGAGATACCACATAGAAGATTTTTGCGGGGTGTTACATTATTCCCTCCTTGGGATCATTCGTCCCCGAATGATGAAGTGGAACACAGGTAAGCATGATTTATCTCAATGAGTAGAAAATAAAAAGAATAAGGCAAGGATTGAACCTTTCATTTCTTCATTCACTGGATCAAAAATATTTGGGTATCTTGCATGCATATCGTCCTCCGACTCCCAAGTAGCTTCCTCAACTTTCTAATTTTTCCACAACATCTTAACCAAAGTTATTTCCTTGCTTCTCAACTTCCAAACTTGACGATCCAAAATAGCAACGGGTTTTTTTCATATGTCAAGGAGTCTTTCACATTGATTTCCTCTATAGGCAACACCAAGGAATGGTTCTCAATACACTTTTTCAACATAGACACATGGAACACGAGATGTACGGAGCCTAAACTCGCGGGCAATTCCAATTCATGGGAAACTTTACCTATCCTTATTAAAACCTGATATGGTCCTATAAAATAAGGACTAATTTTCCCCTTCTTTCTAAAACGCATGACTCCATTCATAGGGGATACTTTGAGAAATACCTAAACACCAACCTCAAATTCTAACTCTCTTCTTTTTAACATCAGCATAGGACTTCTGACGACTCTGAGCTGTCTTAAGTCATTCTCTAATGATTTTCACCTTCTCTATTGCCTGATGTACAAGATCAGGCCCAAACAACTGCGTTTCACCCACTTCATACCATCCAATCAGTGATCTACACCTTCTCCTATAAAGTGCTTTGAAAGGAGCCATTTTAATGCTGGTATGGTAACTATTATTGTAGGCGAACTCTAGCAATGGAAAATGATCTACCCAACTACCCTTGAAGTCAATTACACAGGACCTCAACATATCCTAGAGGGTCTGAATGGTACGTTCAACTTGCCCATCATTATGAGGATGGAATGCAGTACTCAGGTTTACTTGGGTACCTAAACCCCTCTAAAAAGATCACCAAAACTGCAAAGAGAATTGCGTACCTCAATCTGATATAATGGATACTGGTTTCCCAAGAAAGCAAACTATTTCCTCAATGTATAGCTTGGCATAATCATCTCCCGAATAGTTAGTCCTCACTGGTAGAAAGTGAGCTGACTTGGTCATCCGGTCCACAATTACCCAAATGAAATCATATTGGTTTTGGGACTTCGGAAGTCCTGTGATGAAGTCCATATTGATCATCTCCTACTTCCATAGAGGCAAAGCTATCTCTTGGGAAGTGCCACCTGGTCTCAAATGTTCCACTTTAACTTGTTGGCAATTCAAACACTTGGAAATAAAATCAGCAACATAACATTTTGTATTATTCCATAAATATATAGCTTTAAGATCATGGTACATCTTAGTAGAGCCTGGGTGAATCATATACCTCAAAGTGTGAGCCTTATAGAGGATCCTCTCTCATAAACCATCCACATTCTATACACACGGCGCCTACCTTGGTACCTCAAAATACCATCATCGCTAATTTCAAATGCCATCACCTTCTGTTGACCCACATCGTTCTTAATCTGTATTAAGATGGGGTGTTCAGCCTGCTTCTCCTTAACCTTTGCACATAGGGAAGATTTACCTATTTCACGCATAATTAATCCTCCATCCTCGGAATCCAGAAGTCGTACCCCTAGATTTGCAAGCCGGTGAATATCTTTCACCATCTTCCTTTTTTCTTCCTCAACATGAGAAAGACTTCCCATAGATAATTTACTAAGGGCGTCGGCCACTACATTCGACTTTCCCAAATGATAGTGCAGGCTCATGTCATAATCCTTTAACAGTTTCAGCCAACGCCTCTACCTGAGATTCAGTTCTTTCTACTAGAAAACATACTGTAAACATTTATGGTTAGTAAAATATCAACATGTACCCCATAAAGATAGAGCCGTCATATTTTAAGTGCAAACACCACAACCGCTAACTCCAAGTCATGAGTGGGGTAATTCCGCTCATGCACCTTCAATTGCCTAGATGCATAAGCTACCATCTTGCCATGCTGCATAAGTACACACCCAAGTCCCACCCGGGATGTATCATAATATACAACAAAACCCTTTGTACCCTCCGAAAGGGTTAAAACAGGTGCAGTAGTCAACTTGTCTTTCAACTTTTGAAAACTATTCTCACAGGAGTCAGATCATATAAATTTCACCTTTTTCTATGTCAACCTGGTAAATGGAGCAGCTATGGAAGAAAAACTCTCTACGAACCTTCTGTAATACCCCACCAAACCCAAGAAGCTCCAAATATCGATTATAGTCGTGGGTATGGGCCATTTTCTCACTGCCTTAATCTTTTGAGGATCAACTTTAATTCCCTCACTAGACACAATATGCCCTAAGAATGCAAATACATTAAGCCAGAATTCACACTTGGGCAATTTTGCATACAATCTATGATCTTTGAGGGTCTGAAGGATGATTCGGAGGTGACTGGCATGATCCTCCTCACTCTTAGAATAAATCGGAATGTCATCAATGAAAACTATGATAAACAGATCTAGAAGTTGACGAAATACCCTGTTTATTAGGTCCATGAAAGCTGTAGGGGGTTTGGTCAATCCGAGGACATGACTAAGAATTTATAATGGACATATAGGGTTCGAAAAGCTATTTTGGGAATATTAGCCTCCCTAACCTTCAACTGATGATACCTCAAATGAAGGTCTATCTTTGAAAAACACCTAGAACTCTAAAGTTGGTCAAAGAGATTATCAATTCTAGGAAGGGGATATTTGTTTTTGACAGTGACCTTATTCAACTGACGATAGTCTATACACATGCGGATGGAACCGTCTTTCTTACGCATGAAGAGTATAGGTGCATCCCAGGGAGAAACACTAGGACGGATAAAACCTTTGTCAAGAAGATCTGTTAGCTGCTCTTTCAACTCCTTAAATTCTGCAGGAGCCATTCTATAGGGCAGAATAGAAATGGGACAGGTATTTGGCAATAAATTAATACCAAAATCTATCTCCCTATCAGGTGGTATTCCTGGGAGATCATCGAGAAAGACTTCTGGAAATTTATTAACCACAGGGACAGATTGAAGAGAAGGACTTTCGGTATCTGAATATTTAACCCGAATAAGATGATACAAACAACCTTTGGAGATGAGCTTACGGGCTTTGAGGTAAGATATGAATTTCTCTCTAGGTTCTAAAGAATGCCCTTCCCATTCTATCACCGGTTCATTTGAAAAAGATAAGGTAACCTTTCGGTTTCTACAGTCTAGCATGGCATAATATGAATGGAGCCAGTCCATTCCAAAAATAACATCAAAATCAAACATATCAAGATCTACGAGATCAACTACGATATCAAAGATACAAATGGACACAACACAATTTTTATATATCCTTCTAGCCACAATATAATCATCTATAGAAATGGAATCTGAGAAAGGTTCCGCAATAACTTCGGGCTCAAACCCAAAACCAACTGTCACATATGGGGTCACAAAAGACAAAGTAGACCCAGGATCAAGTAATACATACACATCATGGGAGAAGTTTTGTAATATACCCGTGATTATATCTTGTGAGGCCTCTACCTCCTGGATACTGGAAAAGGCATATAACTGATTGCGACCGCTCCCGGTAGCTAAAGTAGCATCTTTTGGAGGCGGTGGTGGCGTTGAGGAATTAGCTTGTGACTTAGCTCCCCCAACATTACTCTCGCTATCGGGCAATATCTCTAGATATGGCCTGGCTGGCCACAAGAATAACATACCATTATGCCAAACTGACATCTTCCTGGGTGGTGCCTTCCACACGTGTTACATCGAGGGTATGATCTAGCAGGTTGCGCCACACTCCCTTGTGATTGCGTACCCTGCTCTCGATCCATGGCTGGGAAAAAAACTTCTAAAATCACCGATCAGCTGGAGGTCTAGGCGCAGGCATGCTGGCTACAGGCTGAGCATTACTCCGATACTTTTTCTTCGGCCACTTGTTACCCCAATTACCGTCTTAGTACTGACTGTAGTTCTGGTCTGCTATTCTAGCTCTCTTGGCCTGTCTATCTTTCCCCCTTGCTTTAGAAACTCTTTTTTTTTTATCCTCGACCTGCTGAATATGGATGGACAATCTAGAGAAGTTCATATCTTTGTTCAACATTGCCCCTTTACACTCCAACACCAAGTCATCCGAAAGATCAGATGCAAATTTCCTCATATGGGCCCTCATGTTTCCCGATAATTCCAGAGCATAACGGGATAGTTGATTGAATTTCAGGGTGTTTCCATGACGCTCATCTTTCCTTATTTCAAATTCATGAACTCTTCAGCCATGGACTCACTCAACTCCTGGGGAAAGAATCGGTCCAGGAAAGCTTCCACAAATTTGCCCCACACAAAGGGATAAGCATTTTCATCCGTCGAATCTTCCCACTCATTGTACCACTGATTTACTACCTCTTTCAGTTGATAAGCCTCTAGTTCAACCCCTTCCACTTCATCCATATGCATTACTCAAAATATTTTCTCCATCTCATCCATGAACTCTTTTAGATCCTCCTCAACCCTTGTATCCATAAACTTAGGAGAGTTCAACCTCATAAGCTGACCCACCCAAGTAGTCTCAAATACACCAGACACAGACCCAAAATCTTTTGACCATCGGGTCTATGAAGTCACCAACTATGCAATCATATGCATCGACTGTCTGAACTTAACATTTGATATCTCTTTCTGAGAGGTTGGGTGTAGTTAGCCCCAGACAGGGAAGCCCTAGGTTCCTTAGGTAGGCTGGTTTGGACAGGAGGGACTCCCAGAGCAGCAACAAATTTAGGAGTGTGAGCCCTATTAGTTATCCTCATCCTATAGGTAGAACGGACATCTTCAGTTTGGGCATTCTGGTCATTGGAGTGATGTAGAGGCATGATAGCTTTTCTGAAAAACAAGAGACCATAGATTAGGGGACATTTCAGAATCTACAACACGAATTAAATCACAAAGAAGAGAGATATTCCTAAAGGTCTAGTAGCCTCCTGCTTATAAGTGTGGTGCACTACATACCCAGAAATAGGACTCTAACCGATGTGATTTCATAGACACCCTGGGACCATGAACCATGCTCTGATACCAAGTTTATCATGACCCAAGTCAAGACCTTAGCCGTGATGAGCATCTCGAACTGTATAGGCTCGGGCGTCCCTTCCTGTCTAGTAATCATGAACACCATCCATAATAATAAAGAAAAGATGTGGAATATAACAAACAGAATCATGGTCATACTGTGAGTTTGGTTTAACATTTTGAAAATAAGTAAATCAACAACTAGAAAACATCTGTTCCAGTCTGCAAAATCTCTATTACATATGAAATTATGAAACTGTCTGAAACTGGGACAAAGCCCCCGGTGGACCTAAACCAAAGTAAATAACAACTATTAGAAAAGAAATAGGACTTTCAAAATAGAGAAGGCTCACCAACAACATACTTTACTTCTTTCTGAAATACTCTACGGCTTAGCAGGACCTCTAGACTGAACCTTAGACCCTAAAATATAGGAGGTCAATACAATTTTACTAGTACATAGAGCAATCCAAAATAATGAATTTATATATATATATATATATATATATATATATATATATATAACACATAGGTGAGAGCAAGTCATAAAACATTATGCATGAAATAGTTCAAAATATATGGGCCATCTCGAATGCTCTTAAAACAATCTAGTAAATGCAACTCTATGCTTTGTATTACTTTTGAGCTAGGTGGTATACCCTACAACTCTAAAATTTTATAGGCTATATGGAATCTGCTCTTGACTTAGCAGCCAAGCCCCCAACTCAAGTTTGCCGCAAGAGTTGGAGTCTCTATCTCTGATACACCACAGGGCAATTAGCCAGCGTATGATCCCTCTTCGGGATGTAATGAAACCCGTATCAGCAAAATAGGATTTTGGGCTAGGAGTTATTTGAACTCAAGCCTTCTTCGGGAAACCACCTAACCCTCTTTAAGCTCATTTTTAACTCTTTTAAGACATGTATTCTCTGAAATAAAATCTGAAACTCTTACTCTGTTATGGCATTCATTTATGTGGTATCATCATACCGTTGACTTGCAAGTCGTATCTCTAAGCCATACATTATCATGTTACAGTCTTCTCTTTCAAAGCATTATTTTCAGACCACCAACTATTTAAATAGTATATGAAGATGCATATAGTGAAATTCATGAAAACATAGGCAAAGATTCTCAACTTCAATTCACAAACACATGGTGGTTACTTTTCTTGTAATAAATCATGAAATTCTTTCAATAATCTTCTTTAACATTTACAAACCATAAAATGCTTATAAGATACGAAAATACCCTCCCTTCAATTACAGACAAGATGAAGTTCATAACAACATTTAAAACACTTATCTTATACTTTCAATCATGCAATTTCACAACACTTAATATGTGAAGTCAAGAATAATGCAACACGAGAGGAGTTGAATTATCCATGCTCTCAATTTAACATTTAAACTCATCAAGTACATGAATTTACATATATATAAGTAAGATTTCAATTTTTAGGGCGAGGCCTTAAGACCAAAGGAATAATATCATTAAAGAGTTCAAGAATTACACTTGTAAATGTAAATCTCAAAACCCCTTTGAAAATTTATGATTTCTAAAACTTTAAACCATATTCAAATTATTTTCCACAAGCCCATGTAGTTTAAGAAAACCCCACGTACCTTAGATTACTTAGGAGAAAGAGAGGAGCCTAAATCTTGACTAAGTTCATGATATTCTTGACTTCTATGAATGAGTTTCTTGATCTTTGGGGAAGAGCCTAGGGTTTTTTATTTGAGAGAGAGATAGTTTTTGATATCATTAGCCCCAAAAATGATTTAATTTTGTATTAAGATAGAGTTTATATATGGAAATTGACTATATACCCCTCCTAACCTGAAATTTAAAAAAAATATGAACTGGGCAACCAACGCGTGAACGGAGTCGACGCATCGATATCGCGTCGGTTCATACTTCATCGATGCGTTCATCGATGTTGCGCGTCGACTTCGTATTGGTTCACTATTTCCAACATCCAAACTCACCTCTAACGCTGTCCAAAAAATTCAAAACTTCCCTGATACATCCCTTTTACTCCCCAAAACATAAAACAACTTAAAAATCCATATCTCAAAATTGGAAAAATCGATTTAGAAATCACACAAGTTTAGGAGCTTAAAATATGACTAAGTCTTCTTTGACACTTAGGAAATTTTCAAGTTGCTAGCCTCTCAAACATGCTACTAGGTAAGATACCACATAGAAGATTTTTGTAGGGTGTTACAAACAATAACACCATAATTCTAGTCTAAACCATGAATGCAATACCCAATGCGTTTTCACAATTTCTCATCTCAGGAATAATTCTTCTACCACTTCAACAACTAAATAAAACTATTACTAAAAATTCACTAGCGCATAATGTACCCATATGCTTATATACCAACATGACATCATATACGAACTTTTAGGCAAACACCCATAAAAGCATCTTTCTCATATTCTCTAACCCTCTATCAATAACAACTTTCTTACACTATTCTTAAGAAGACACACATGAAATTCTCAACTAACCCTGACATATACCAAAAGCTTTGCCTCAATCATCATTCACACTTATAGCCTTAGATAAAATAAGCATACAATAATCTTTCCCCAACATGAAATATTTACTCTCTCCCATCTAAACAACTACTCATCACTACTATCATTTCATAAGGAGAAGTCCTAACAGGTTAGAACATGAGATCCCGAAGCATGGAAGGATACTATACGTAACTTTGACTCTTAATTGAGGCTTGAGGAAAAGAGTATCAATGAAATAAATTCATCAAATATATCTAAACTAAGGACATACATGACATAAATCTGAATTTCATTGTTCATTCAGAGTGCACCATGAGTTATGGGAATTGAGCATACTGTAAAGAATGAGTACATAAGTCATGAGCTGCATGACCTAGTTTTGGAGTTCATAAGTTCATGGAGTATGATTCGTATGGCTAAGTGAACTGAGACTCCTTATACTAGGAATTAGGAGTGTACATCATTCTCTCTGATGTTCATGAACATGAACTATGATCATGGAGATGATGTGTAAGGGATAAGTAGATATCATGATGATTGGAGTATAAAAATTTGCACTAAGATAAGAATGGATTGGATATCTTCTTCTCCTACTGTTGTTTTGCAACACACTAGCATCACTACTAGAATATGAGAGCCTGACTTGGCTTCTTATTCTATCATCTCCCTCTTAGGTTAAAGTTATTATTCTAAGTTTATGGACCCTTTTTATAAAATTTAAACTGAACTGCAACCACTTTACTCTCGAGTCTGAGACATAATAATATACATAAATAATAAACTCACCTTGAAAGACTACACCTGAAAGCATAAAACCCACTGCTAATACTTTCTTCTGAGATATCACTCGTAGCATTATATAGCTCATAACTTAGCTGGTAAGAACATCATATACTATATTACTGGCCTCATTTGCACTTAGAAACTAAAGGATACTATCTAAGCATACACATTAAAACTTAGAAGTAATTCAATCCCATATTACCTTGGGTACACCTCTAGATCATACTCACATCATTATACTTAATTTTGAATTAATAAACTTAAATTCTTGCATATACTGCTTCAAGCTTACTAGTTCACCTTTCATACAACTATCCCCATGAATACATAATCTGCTAAATCCAAATAAACATTATTGACACGACCCGATCGGGGGCCTTATTGTAATGGGCATCCCAAGTCCAATCAGGATCGGGGACCACCCCCAAATACCCAACCCAATCGTCCAATGCCTACCTTAAGTCAGATGAATTCCGAACATATAACAAGATAGCGTATAATTATTCAAATCCAAACTCTGGGATATGTCTATAACTGTGACTGACCCAAACGAGTCAAACCATCTCAAACCAACTGATAACCATAACTAAATCGTAAACAAAAACAAAAACAATAACCAAACCAAGTTACATTACATAACATAAAAGGATGTAACAACCAATAATGCAATCATCCGGTATCAGCCCCAATACCAATGTCAATACTAAGGCTGACACCAATACTGATCCTGCCCATGCCAACCCATAGTAGTTCCACAAAATCCTCTAACCAATATAGCAAAAACCAATATCCATAAATAAACTAAAGTATGAAATAACATTGATGAAATAGAGTCTTCCAAAAAGACGAAAGCTCACCACTTTAATCCAATAGATTATCCCAAAATCTGATCACTAAGTAGAAAGAGTAGAATGGTTGATTCCTGCATCGCGTGGGGATACAGCCGCCCAAAGATAGGTTAACGGGTGAACACTAGCATGAACTCAGGATGAGGATAAGATAATGCCATTTAATAAAACCATATAAACCATCCATATGCATATAAACCATACATATATATAACTATGTCGGGAAAGAAAATCGGGTTTAGCATGCTTTTGAAATAATTAACCTAGGTATGTGTAGCTTAACCACCCATGGGCTATATGGGTCAAGTGTAATCCCTTAACAGGCCCCGATGCGTGTAGCCACACAAATCAAAGATACCACAAGAGTAGGGGATTCCTAAGTACCTTTACCCTCTATGATACATATGTATAGTGTAATTAGAGGATTCTCGTATACCTCATAGTATCATATAAGGTCACCATAACCTACCCCTCATGTCAGCAAACATGAGTTTCCAGAGTTCATCCGTTGGACTTTCACTTTCACGGTTAGCTATCATACCCTGCCTTTATTGCCAATTAAAAACATTTCCAACCAACTAAACCATTATCATTAGCTGAGGCTATACATAATGGTATCACTATACTGACTATAACTTGTAAGTATTATCCTGAGCTAAACCTCTTAGAGATCAAGAAAATCCCATGTACACATAGATTATATTATCCAATTAACTTGAGGTAGTCCCATGTACCTCGCAAGTGCTCCATTATTATGATTACTTGAGAGATTCCATTAGAACCCACAAAAATGATGCATAAACCCAAACCATTCCATTTTGACCACTCCAAATCATTTAACCAACTAGGGTTCCATTACAAAGTTTAAACCATGCATAAGTTCTATTAAAAATTCAAAAATGTAGTGAAAATATTCTCATAGGCATTTTATCAAACACATTGGGGGCATAGTATTTTCAAAACGAAAGTCAATTACAAAATACCTATTCCTATGCAACCAATTATCCAAAACCACCATAAAAGCATGTAAAAGCATAATTAAAATATGGAAAAACCATAACTAAGCATTTATAACCAAAACTCCCAAATTATATTTGAATACCCAAAACTATACAATAATCAAACCATAAAAACATTGTATAAAACCATGCCTTTAGTTAGAAATAAAAATGAAGGAAGATAACATACCTTAATTGAGAAGATAATGGAGAGAAATCACCAACACAAGCCCCAAATTAATCCTTACGATGAAACCCTAGCTGTCTTTGCCCAAGAACTTTAGAGAGAATTAAAGAGTGTTTTCTAAGTGTTAATGAATAGAATAATAAGGCAAATAACCTCTCAATAGGTTAAAAGTTGTGGGACCTTATTAGGTTAAGTGAGAAAATATCTAGATTACCCTCACTTAAACTGCACCAAAATCTTACCAAAGGGATACGACTATCCATACTAGTCGTACCCTCCAATATGAGTGGTACCCACCACTCGTACCCAAGGTCATCTCCCTTGAATCTAAAACTGTCCAAGGTACGACTCACCCCAAATTATATCGTATCCAAGTATATGACTATTACCCATGATCCATACCCCTGGGAGAATAAAATCCCAAGAGGACTGAACACTGACCACCATACGAGTCTATTGTATGACTCGTACTATGGATTATGACTCTTGGTGAGCCACTTGTACTCAGATCCAACTTAAGTTACCAAGTATAATATTAAGTGAAGTAACCAAACAACTCGTATCCACCGATATGACTCGTACCACCCAAGTCGTATCCATTCCAGAAATCAAATCCAACCCACCAACCAACATTGGTCAGCATAAGACTAACCCATACCACTCGTGTCACAGTGTACGAGTCATTCCCCAAGCTGTATCATGTCAAGAGACCCAAAATACAGGAAATTCTCTAAGGGCCAGAAATCTAGGGTGTTATAATTATCCCCACTTTCCAGTTGTTAAGACTTCTGGGTTCATACTTCTAACTCTAGATCATATGCTGTCATAGGATTCTGAGAAGGGATCTGAGGGCACATCTGACTTTTTCTTAGTGCACGAATTTCATGAACATGAATGAATTCTTTCAAACTTTGGAACTTACAAGCACTGATGGAATGCTTTCGAGCCTGTGTACAATCCCATTAACTGTTTGTGGGGACTATTTGAGAAAACTCTATCTGTAAGGATTTAAGCTTGGCTATTTTTGTTGCCTCAAGAATAAGGTAGAGTTGGCACGAATGGGTTAACATAAGAATTTGTATAGGTTCCTCAGAGAATACTTCTATTGCATGGGGCTTTAATCCGTCACTTAGGTGCTCGGGGGTAAGGGAAAAGGACTAAAATGCCCCTTGAGCTGTTACTTATGACTGTAGAAACCATATCATTTGCGTAGCGGAGGCTAACGCTGGGCCTAAGGTCCGTATCGCGGAACTATCGCGGACCCTTACTATTTCTCACAAAAATGGTCATAACTTTTTGCTTGGGTATCAAATTAAGGAAAAATTGGTATCGTTGAAAAGCTAATTCAATTATATATAATTTGGTAGGTCTTGATATGATAAATTTCACATATATAAAAAGTTATATGAGTTAAAGGTTAATCCTTATAGAATCAAATATCAAAATTTGGTTGAATCAAAGGCCCTTAGCTCAACTTTGCTCTAAGTGATATCTATCAACATTTTTCACCTAATAAGCACTCTTTACACTAGGATAATGATCATGACACATGTATTCAAATACAAATAATGAGATTTGAGTTTACACGCATAGAAACGATTGTTTAATGTCTAGCCCAAAAATGTGGGTTGTTATAGTATGTCATAGTTCACATTTGTATTTGTATTTTATTACTCGCACTTGTATTTGTATGTTATGGTTCACATTTTTATTTGTATTTTATAGTTAGCACTTGTACTGTATGTTATAGTTCACATTTGTACTTGTATTTAATAGTTCTCACCATCATTTTTATTTTATGCAATTCACACTTATATTTTAAATAATTATTTTATTGTTGTATTTTATAACTGACTAGACATTGTATTTATATTTTGTGGTTTTATTTTATTTATATTTGTGTATTATTTTTATTGATGCACTTGTATTTTTAAAGAATTACTTTATATTTATATTTGTAAGTTGACCACATATTGTAATTTATTTATAATTTAATTTATTTTATTTGTTTGTATTTGAACTTGTAGTTGACAAGATCATTTGTGTTTTTTAATAATTGTGAAAGAATTTTTATTTTTCTTTCTATGAACACTTGTATTTATGAAATGATAAATTATACAAATACAAATGTTACATTTGCATCCAATGATACATGCTTATACATCTTGAACCATACACATACAAAATAATACTTGCTTATATACAAATACAAATGATAAATTTAAAATACATACCAATGATACATTTGAATTGAATGACACAGTGCTCATTTATATATTTAAGATACACATTGCATACTTATATAGTTAAGACCCAAACAAATACAATTATTTCATATATTTTTTGTATACAAATACAAATGATGAATTGTACATATTCACAATTAAACTATTCAACTACAAATAATAAATTTATTTAAAATATATAGTGTGATATAAATAAATATTAAATATAAAAATATATAGAATATAAAATACAACAAAAAAAAAATAAGAGAAAAAAATACAAGAAAGAAAAAAAATGGAGAAAAAATGAAAAAGAAGAAAAAGAACAAATGGAAAACTAAAAGAAAAAAAGATAAAAGAAAAAAAGAAAAAGAAAGAGAAAACGAAAAAAAGGAAAAGAAAAAATGCAAAAAAAATTGAAAAAAAAAAAGTAATAGAAAATAGAGAAAGAGTGAAAATAAATGAAAAGAATATGAATTGTAATTAGGAATAATTAATAGATAAGAGGAGATATGAATTGTAATTAATTAAAATTTACAATAAATAGGATAATTAGGAGTTTATGCTTGTTAAGTGATGTAGTTATTGTTTTTTTAAAGACCAAAGAGTTAAGTAGACAACTCGGATTAACTGAGTAAAATATTTGTTGTAGAGTGGAGAGAATCTTTGCTTCAACGCATGAAGGCTTGCTTTTGCAATGCCTTCTGCCTTCTTTATTTATAAAACGAAAGACAATCTTTACAATCAAACTAACTTTACACACGTTTTTTAAAACTAAAAACTAAAGAACTAAAAAGTCAACAAAAGGGGCTATAGGCCTAACTTACCCTAAAAAGTTAAAGTGACAGTAATTGGTGCCATTTGACAAAATTATGCCATGAATGCAATAACAATCATAATTTAGTATTAGCACGTAATTACATAAGAATAACAGTTATTTCAACCAAATAGTTAGCCAAATAAAGTTAGAGAAAATTGTTTTGATTATCATTTCTATTACGCTTAATTTTCAAACTAAAGTTCAAAACTTTTTTATAACTTTAGAAAAAGATATTTTTCAAAAATAAAGGCATCACTTATTTTTTAGGAAATTAAGAAAATAGACATTTAAATAAACAGATTTAAAGAAAACATTTTTATTTTCAAAATCAAAGTTTTTCAAGCTAAATTCTCAAGAGGGTATTAGACACTTACGAAGGTCCATAAAGCATGATTTTCCACGGATTATATATCATAATAATTATTTGGCTAACTTAGGGGGAGAATTATTTGAAATTATTTTGTTTGAAAAGAAATACTTAAAGATGTTTGAACTTTTATTTCACTAAATAAACTCTTTTTTATTCATTCAATAATTTATTGGAATAAATTAAAGTACTAGGTAAAGAAAATTCAGCATCTAAGGGAAAGAATTTCATATACGTGTAAAAGAAAATTTATGTAAAACAATTCAATCAACTCTTAGGAAATTCATCTAAATTGATCAAATGTTAGCCATTATAATAAAATAATATAAAGAAACGAATCTCGAATCTTAGCAAGATGTAAAAATCTATATGTATTAACAACAAAACATAAAATAACAGGAAAAAATAAGATTAACAAAATACAAATAGAAAGCCCATTTGAACAAATAGTAAAAACAATAGATTATA
>NC_061111.1:126664208-126919723 GCF_002878395.1 Capsicum annuum
CTAGACAAACTAGAGAAAATCAAGAAAATCTAAATAATGAAATTAATTATAGAAACCGAATTAGACAAATAATGAAAGACCTAAAAGAAAAATTAATATGGATAGAAAAACCCTTAGAAAATTTAGATAAAAGTACATGTGATAGTTTATATAATTTAAAAGACTCACTACGAGAAGAACAACACAAAATAATAAATAACATTGAAAATCTAGAATTAGATATATATTATAGCACAGATAGGATAAAATATTATACAAGAATTTGTAACTCTGTAATTACAACAGGATAAAATAATTAATGAATATATCTTACGAAATAAGTAAAGATATTAAAATAAAATATCCACGCACTAATTTAAATAAAATTAAGCTATTTTGGGTCCAACCAATCTCCCTGATCGATTGGTTGAAGGTCAGGCCAGTCAAATTGTGAAATCATTTTGAAATTTAACCCACTTATATTTCGATTGTTAGGTTCTTTTGGGCTTTAATCCATAATATTAACTTTTATTGGGCTTCAATGAAGGTACGCTTGAAGAAGAGATACGGGAAATTTATCTAATTATATCATATTAGATTGTTGATTGCAAGTTATGGCAAAATTTTTAGTTTGCGAGTTATAGCATATTTATTTTAAAAAATAAAAAATGTATTTTCATTTTTCTTAAAAAGCAATTCAAAATCATCAAAAAATGGAAAATACAGATTTAAAACAATATTCCTTCCTTAAATATAGTTAACAATTATTAATAGATGGGATAACTATATATCTTAGCAAATATAGACTCTTAATTATCCTATTTAGCCTAAGTTTTAATTAATTATAATCCATAACCCCGTCTTGCCTACTAGATATTTATAATTACAATTCATAGCCTCTCTGATGTATTTTATCTCTTTTTCTATTTTTGATTATTCTCTTTTTTTTTTTCTTTTTCAGTTTTTTTTTTTATTTTTTCTTTTTTTTTTTTTTCTCTCTTTTTATATATATATATATATATATATTTCTCCTTCTTTTTTTCTCCTCTTTTTTTTATTTGTGCAAACTAACAAACATAAATATAAGTGTGAAATATATAAACAAATACAAATGTGAATTATAGCATACAAATACAAGTGCGAACTATAAAATACAAATGCAAATGTGAACTATAACATACAAATACAAGTGTGAACTATAAAATACAAATATAAATACGAACTATAACATACAAATATAAGTGCGAACTATTAGGGTTTTTACCCTGATTTTCTTACCAAAATTAAGTTTTACTTTTTCTTGTAAGGAAAATAAAAGTAACCATAAATAATTTTACTTTTCCTAAAACAAAAATATAAAACTTTTTCATATTGGCTAACTTCTTTCTTGGAGAAAAGGTTTTGAAACTCTATAAATAGAAGAACCCTCTTTGCATATCATAACATAGTAGCATCCACAATGTAGTCATTAAAGAGTCTTTGTTTAGGGGGAGATTTCTCTCAATAGGTTTAATATTTTTTTAATATTAGGTTTATATGTAGGCCAATTGGCCAAATCACATAATAATATAATGTTTTTAGTATTGTTTTCTTTGTCAGCTGAATTATCATCTTTATAGTTTGCAACTAATAGCTTCTGCATGACGCCCTCTCAATTTCGAACCCAACAAGTGGTATCAGAGCCTATGGTTCAATGATCCAATAGTTCAGATTGAGGACATTTGAAAACAAAGTTGCAACCAATTTGATGATAATAAAGATATATGTCCTAAAGCTACATGTGGAGACGATTGTCAATCATATTTTCAACAATCCTAATGTCACATATTTGAAAATAAGTTTACTTTTAACCCTACAAAGGGCTTCAATATTTTTAACCCGAAAATGGATCATATACTTTTAACCCAAAAACTCCATTTTTAAACATGCCAAACAACAGTGATGAAGAATATGTGAAGCACAAGGACCAAAGATTTGAAGAAGGTGGATAATGTGAAGAAAATCAAGCCAAAGAGGGGAGATTTTTTAGGATTTTTGCCCTAATTTTTTTTACCAAAATTAAGTTTTACTTTTTCTTGTAAGGAAAATAAAAGTAACTATAAATACTTTTAATTTTCCTAAAATAAAAATATAAAAATTTTCCATAGTTGGCTAACCTCTTTATTGGAGAAAAGGTTTTAAAACTCTATAAATAGAATACCTCCTGTAATACCCCGAGAATTTCAACTAATAGTAGTACCCTATTACAAGCTCGTTAGAAATAAAGTTAGTGATTTGGTAGCTACATGATCTAGATTGATGAGCATTAGCGCCTCAAAAGTGTCCTAGCTATTAGACGAATCAAAACATTCCATCCCGATTAAATTCTTGAGATGGATATTGGTATGGTCAACTTCAAACGAGCATATATCTCGGTATACTATGAATTTATGAGCTCATGAACCACCAAAATATAGATAATTTAATTAACTTTTCAACAATACCAATTTTGCCAAAATCCATTATCGGAACAATGAGTTATGCCCATTTTACTCCAGCGTATCAGCCTGGAAATTTCGTAATTGCGGAGTTCCATTTGTATCTCTATACTCTTTCCAAAGAATCTCTAGTCTCGATTCGGTCTTTTGTTAAAGCTTTTCGAGATCCAATTCATGTATACTCTCCGTAATAGTACTTTGTTTGAAAAGTCGGCTTGCTTTAAAAGCCCCAAAAATAGCTCCCGAAAGAAGAAGTCTGACTGCCAGTGTAGTCACCAGTAAATGCACCCTAGGTTGTTCACATTCAGTAGCAGCTTACTGGTGTCCTTTCAGGTCAGGAACTCCTGCAATAGGCAGCTAGCCTATTGGAAAAAGACTACTCTCATCCCTCTTCTTTCAGTCGAGTGAGCTAATTTTTTTCGTGCTTCTTAAGTCGACGTGACGACATTTTTGTGATGACTTGTCACAAGCCTGATGGCTTGTCACAAATGTCGTCACCATAAATAAAAAGTCACAAGATCCAACATTTTGTGATGAAATTTTGTGACGACTTGTCACAAGCCTGACGGCTTGTCACAAATGTCATCACCATAAGCAGAAGGTCACAAAATACAACATTTTGTGATGATATTTTGTGATGACTTATCACAAGCTTGACGGCTTGTCACAAAATATCGTCAATCTTAAGCCAAAAATCATAAAATTCACCCTTTTGTGACGACATTTCGTGACGACTTATCACAAGTCTGATGACTTGTCACGAATGTCGTCAACTATTTTTTTCAACAATTTAATGACATTTTTGCAAGGATATTTTGGTCTTTTTCCTGCACTTCCCAAGACTTATAACCCTCAGAGAACGTATTTTCTTCTATTTCTCTTTAGTTAAACATCTCAAAATTCTCTGCACACCTTCAACCACAGGGTTAGTGTTTTAACATAAAAACCCAATTATCTAGAGATTCAACCATGAGAATTCAATAATTCTGGCATATTGGAGTTCCCCGTTAAGAGCGCTACGAGGGACACCCAATAGTTCGTGAATAACCTTTCAAAATTTTTGAAGTCATCCAAAAGCTCCAAGTTTAAGGTATGTGGTTTTGAACAAGAACACCCTTTTGTTCTTGTGCTCAAAAGTTACATATTTTCATAAAGTATTTCGTAAATTCATGGAGAATTCCGATCATGTTATTATATTGTGAGTTTAATGAAACTATTTCTTACCCAAGCTTTGAGTTGTAATATTATTATGCATATTAATGTTTTAAATTGTCAATTTATGGTTTAAGTTGCATAATTCAACGGCTATATCATGTTTTGAGAATTTCAAGTCCTATTGTTATGAATTGAACCTTATGGTTAAAGCATGAGTTTGAGAATGAGATGTTAGCAATTTTTAAAGAATATCAAGAAGTGAGTTTTGATTGTAAGTTAAGATAGAAATCCACATTCTTGAGTTTGAAGTAAAGGGGATGCATTTTGGCTCACAATATATATATATATATATATTTGAATTATTTTAAGGTGGATTTTCTAAAGTTCTGAGCTAAGTAAGGGAGTAGTATTTAGCACCGAGTTAGGCTTAATTCCGAGGTCTCATGCCCCAGAACTACATGCCCCCGTAGGCTCTTGATATACCCCAAGTGGGTTAAGAAAGTGATCACTAAAGTTAAGGTTTTATCTTATAGAAAGGATAGAACAGCTCTCCCCAACGTGGGTAACACGTTGGACTCCATGTAGCTCACATGATTTATGTCGGTTAAGAGAAACTCCCTAAGTTCCTAAAGTTCTCTAAGTCCTAAAGTCTTCCAAGTTTCAAAGAGTTTTAGTCTTAAAGTTACAAAGTTTTAAAAATATAAGTGTGTTTGAAAGCTATGGTCCTAATAATTTCAGGTTTCATGATAATTTAAGGTTTTAAGTAAAAGCATGATGATTTATGAGTCTTGTGGCATATATTTATTTCAAGCTATGTGAGTATGTTTTACACCATGCAGATTTTCTATAAAAGCTTATGACGTTGAGTATTTTAATTGTACACTCCCCCATATGCTCAGTACATTCCCAAAGTACTGACCCACATATTTTATCTGTGTGCCATATATTCTCGTAATGTAGGTTCAGGTGCTGAGTCTCAGCCTCACCAGTGATCTTTTTGAGTACTCCTATCTACATATCAGCCGTGGTAAGTCCTCATGTTTCGGGGATCGGTTATTCCCAGATTTCTAGTTTTATTTAGTAGCTGTTTAATTCTTTTCTGTTGAGTATGAGTCAGTTAGGGACCTATCCCAATGGCTTTCTAGTTTGGAGTATTAGAGGTTTGTCAGACAGTCATCAGATTATCAACACTTCAAGATTTTCTTTGAGTTGTAGTTTGTTCAGACCAAGTATTTTATTTATATTTCTCACTTTATGATGTCACAGTGTTGAGTTCATATTTTTTATCTTTAATTAAGCTAATATATAAAGTAGAACTCTCAAAGGGTTAGCTTGGGGCTACTTGTAGCCTTAAGCACTGTGTGACGTTCTGGGACCCGGTTGCGGAGCGTTACAAACTTGGTATCCAAGCCTAAGTTTTAGAGAGTCCTAGGGAGTCTGACAAGCCGCATTAAGTAGAGTCTTAATTATCGGTGTGTAGCATGCCATATCTATGAGCAAGAGGCTATGAAACATTTTAGGAATAAGTCGTTTCTTCCTCTGAAGTCCATCGTGCTCAAGTTGTCTCTCTCAGTTATTAATTTGTGCTCTCTTATTTCATAAAATACCTCCCCGCCGAGCTCAAATAAATAACAATGATCAACAACCTCAGTCTGCTGATCCTCTGAATGAAAATATTTCTCACACTGAATTCAGGACAGCCTTCCAGGCAATGGCCCAAGCTGTCACTGTCCAGGCCAATCAGGCTGTAGCTCCTCAGCAGAAGGGAGGTGACTTAGCTGCTGCTAGAATTTGTAACTTTAAGTGGATAAGTCTGTCAGAGTTTTATGGGTTAAAAGCAGGGGAAGACTCACAGTTATATCTTGAGGAGATAAGGAAGATCACACAGGTAATGTGTGTGTCTTAAGAAGAGTGTGTGGATTTAGCATTTTACATGTTGAAAGACATTGTGTATGACTGGGCGCTTTCTTAGAGAAAGGGTAGAGGGAAGGATGACTCTCCCATTACCTGGTAGATGTTCCAAGATGTATTCTTGGATAGGTTCTATCCTTTGGAGTTAAGAGAGGCAAAGATTGAAGGGTTTATGAACTTGAGACAGAGCTCTATGACTGTTAAGGAGTATATCTTAAAGTTCAATTAGCTAGCAAAATATACGCCTGACTTGATCTCCGACGCTCGAACTGGTATGAGAAAGTTTGTGACAGGTGTGTTGGGCTTAGTACTAAAAAAATACCGCACTGCTATGTTAAACAAAGAGATGGATTTATCTAGATGGATAATCTATATGCAACAAATAAAGGAGGATAAGATAAGGGAAAGAGATAGAGCGAGAGCTAACAAGAGAGCCAGGTCTGAACAGCACGAGTACAGTCAGGCTAAATCTAAGAGAACCGCCCTCAATTCTAGAGTCGTTCTTCTATGCCAGGACCCTCATCCTCTAGTGCCCCAGTTCCTAGAGGTAGGCTAAAGCAGGGAAACAGGTCTTCTATGTCCAGGCCTCAGTAGAGTGTGAGCAGTAAGCCCAACTTCTCTCCTTGTGCCAAGTATGGTAGGACCCATTCGGGTGACTGTTTGGCTGAACAGCGTGGTTGTTTTGGGTGTGTCAATATAGGCCACAGGCTTAGAGAGTGCCCACATGCTAGGTATGAAAGCAGAGATACCTTACCCCAGACCCAGTCCACTAGTGCATCAGCTTCCGTAACCCGTCCAGCTCCTCCTTAGGGCGCTTCTTATAGTATTGCTGGCGGTCAGTGCCAAAATAGGTCCATTCCCCTACCTTTCCATCATGAGCAGAAGGACTCTCCCGATGTTGTTACTGGTATGCTCCGTGTATTTCATTTTGATGTATATGTGTTATTGGACCCTAGGTCATGTTTTTCTTATGTGACTCCACTTATTTCTGTGAAGTTTGAGAAGAGTCCCAAAAGTATTTTTGAGCCTATTCTAGTTTCTACCTCAGTAGGGGAGTCTTTTGTTGCTAAGCAAGTATACAAGAATTATCATATTACAGTCCTTCATAGAGTTACACTTGCTGATTTGATAGAGTTAGAGATGGTTGATTTTGATGTTATCCTGGGTATGGACTGGCTTCACTCCTGCTATGCATCTATTGATTGTCGTACTTATGTAGTCAAATTTTCATTTCCTGATAAACCAGTTTTCGAGTGGTCAGGGAATTTAGTACCTCCCAAGAGTCATTTTATTTTTTATCTTAAAGCTTGGAAGCTTATATCTAAGGGTTGCTTTTATCATTTGGTTAGAGTTAAGGACACTAAGTCTAAAACCCCAAGTATCCATTCAGTCAACATTGTCAGTGAGTTTCCTGATGTCTTTCTGGAAAATCTCCTAGGGGTACCTCCTGATAGAGAGATAGAATTCAGGATCGATATTCTCCCCGACACTCAGCCTATTTCCATTCCTCCCTACTGTATGGCACCTGTAGAGCTTAAGTAGTTAAAATAACAACTCAAATGATCTTTTAGACAAAGGTTTTATAAGGCCCAGTGTATCTCCTAGGGGTGCACCTATCCTTTTCGTGCGAAAGAAAGATGGTTCTTTGCGTATGTGCATTGAGTATCGTAAGCTTAATAAGGTCACAGTCAAGAACAAGTACCCTCTTTTGATAATAGATGATTTGTTTGATCAGTTGCAAGGTGCGAGTTATTTCTCCAATATAGACCTTAGATCCAGCTATCACCAACTTAAAGTAAGGGGGTGTGTTATCCCGAAGACAGCCTTTCGAACCCGCTATGGTCATTTTGAGTTTCTTGTCATATCTTTCGGGCTAACTAACGCCCCAGTAGCTTTTATGGACCTCATGAATCAAGTGTTTAAGCCATATCTTGATATGTTCATCATTGTGTTTATCGACGACATCCTTATGTATTCTCAAAGTAAGGGTGATCACGCAGACCATCTTAGAATCATCTTGTAAACTCTTAGAGATCATAAGTTGTTTACCAAATTTATTAAGTGTGAGTTTTGGCTAAGGTCTGTTGCATTTTTGGGTCATATTACTTTAGCTAAAGGTATTAGAGTTGATCCCCAAAAGACAGAGGCTGTAAGAAATTAGCCTAGGCCTATCTCTCCATCTGATATTAGAAGTTTCTTGGGTCTAGCTGGCTATTACCATTGTTTTGTTGAAGGGCTCTCTTCCATTGCGTCTCTCATGACTTGGTTGACCCAAAAGAAAGTTAAGTTCCTCTGGTCGGATTTCTGTGAGAAGAGTTTTCAGGAGTTGAAAACTCAACTCACTTCCGCCCCTGTGTTGACTTTTCCTGATGGTGTAGATAGTTTTGTGGTATACTGTGATGCTTCGAGGGTTGGTTTGGGTTGTGTATTAATGCAGAGGGGTAAAGTTATAGCTTATGCTTCTAGACAGTTAAAACATCATGAGAAGAATTACCCAACCCATGAATTAGAGTTGGCTGCTATAGTGTTTGCTTTGAAAATCTGGAGACATTATTTGTATGGTGTGCACGCTGATATTTTAACTAATCACAAAAGCTTGCAGTATGTGTTGACTCAGAAAGAGTTGAATCTTAGGTAGCGGAGGTAGTTAGAATTGTTAAAAGCCTATGATATGAGCATTTTGTATCATCTGGGCAAGGCCAATATTGTGGTAGATGCCCTTAGTAGGATGTCTATGGGTAGTATTTCGCATGCAGAGGAAGGTAAGAAAGAGTTGGCTTATGATATGCATCTTCTGGCTAGACTGGGTGTTAAATTGCTTGATTCCACTGAGGGAAATATTTTGGTACAGAGTAGTTCTGAATCCTTTTTGGTTACGAAAGTAAAGGAGAAACAAGACTTAGATGCTAGCTTGGTCAGATTAAAGGAGTCAGTCAAGGACCAAAAGGTAGAGGTTCTCTCAAGGGGGATATGGGGTGTTAAGGTTGCAGGGTAGATTATGTGTTCCAGATGTTGGTGATCTGAGGCAGAGAATTATCACTGAAGCGCATGGTGCACGGTATTCTATTTATCCTGGCACTACTAAGATGTACCTCAACTTACAGGAAATCTATTGGTGGTGTGGTATAAAGAAGGATATAGATGATTTTGTGGCGAAGTGTGCAATATGTCAACAGGTTAAGGTTGAACACCGAAGACTTGGTGGTGTGATGCAAGAGTTTAGTATCCCAACTTAGAAGTGGAAAGAGATATGGATTTTGTGGTTGGCTTACCTCTTTCCCAATGCCATTATGATTCCATCTGGGCTGTTGTCAATAGGCTGACTAAGTCAATGCATTTCTTGCCTGTCCACACATCCTATACAGCTGAGGACTATGCTAGATTATATATTCAGTAGTTGGTCAAGTTGCATGGAGTTCCCTTGTCTATCATTTCGGATAGGGGTACTCAGTTCACTTCTCAGTTCAGGAGAGCATTTCAAAAGGGTATCGGTACCCAAGTTCATATGAGTTCCGCTTTTCATCCAAAGATAGATGGTCAAGCTGAGAGGACTATCCAAACTTTGGAGGACATGTTGAGGGCGTGTGCCCTTGATTTCAAAGGTAGTTGGGATGAGCATTTGCCGTTGGTAGAGTTTGCTTACAATAATAGTTACCATGCTAGTATCAAGATGGCACCATTCGAGGCATTATATGGTAGGAGATATAGATCACCCATAGGTTGGTTCAAAGTAGGTGAAGCTACTTTAGTTGGACCTAATGCAGTATTTCAGGTGATGGAGAAGGTAAAGTTGATTAGAGAAACTTAAAGACAACTCAGAGTCGTCGAAAGTCATATGCAGATGTGAGACGAAAAGACCTAAGTTCGATGTTAATGATTTGGTGTATCTAAAAATTTTGCCCATAAAAGGGGTGAAAAGATTTGGGAAGAAAGGGAAACTTAGTCCCTGTTACGTTGGCCTTTACAGAATTCTCAGCCGTGTTGGGAACGTAGCCTATGAAGTTGAGCTACCTGCAAAGTTGTCAGCTGTTTATCTTATTTTCCATATTTCCATTCTTAGGAAGCATATTGGTGATTATATCGTTGTTGATTCTTCAGATAGCTTAGATGTTCAGAATAACCTTTCATTTGATGAGGTTCCAGTTGAGATCCTAGATTACTAAGTCCGTAGACTAAGGAACAAAGAAGTTCCATTGGTCAAAGTTTTATGGAGGAACCAATCAGTTGAGGGTGCTACTTGGGAAGCCGAAGTATATATGTGATCCAAGTACCCACACCTCTTCTTCATAAGTTCAGAGAAAGCCGAAGGTATTACTTTTTCTTAATTCAGCCCCTATCTAACCAAAGATTTAGCTATATAGCTATTTTGTTGCAAATTTGCGCACTCTCAGAAATACTTGAAAGTTTAGAATGACATAGATTTAATTCAGAGAACTATTCCAACTTTGCATCCTCAGTTTCTTGGCATTCCCAGCTTAACTAGTGACATTCGAGGACGAATGTTTCCAAGAGGGAGATATTGTAATACCTCGAGAATTTCAACTAATAGTAGAACCCTTTTTCAAGCTCATTAGAAATAAATTTAGTGATTTTGTAGCTACATGATCTAGCTTGATGAGTATTAGGGCCTTAAAAGTGTCCTAGCTATTAGACGAATCAAAACATTCCTTGCCGATTGAATTCTTGAGATGAATATTGATATGGTCAACTTCAAATGAGCATATCTCCCATTATAATATTAATTTCCAATTTCATGACCCACCAAAAGATAGATAATTGAATTAGCTTTCCAACGATACCAATTTTTCCAAAATCCGTTATCGGAGCAAAGAGTTATGCCCATTTTACTCCAGCATATCAGCCTGGAAATTTTGTGACGACATTTTGTGACGACTTGTCACAAGCCTGATGGCTTGTCACAAATGTCGTCACCATAAGCAGAAAGTCACAAAGTCCAACATTTTGTGATAACTTGTCACAAGCCTGATGGCTTGTCACAAATGTCGTCACCATAAGCAGAAGGTCACAAAATCCAACATTTTGTGACGATTTGTCACAAGTTTGATGGCTTGTCACAAAATGTCATCAACCTTAAGCTGAGCATCCCAAACCATGAAGGCCTGGGCACCCTTCTCTATATGGTAATCATGCACAATATTCATATGATATAAGAAAATTTGCAAAAAACCAATACATAACGTAACCATAGTTAATATCTTAAACTTTGAACAATTAAAAAGAAAAATCTAAATATTCTAAACATGTGACACCCATCTGCGAAATCTCAAACATTGCATGATTCATCATAAATCTAAAACAAGATTGGGACAAGGCCCACAGTCAGACCATAAACTAAATAAAGGATAATGTTTTGTAAACCCGACCTTCCAGAATAGGGGAGGCTCACCAACTGTAAAACTCTGAAACACCTCTCTACTACTTAGTTGGACCCCAGGACTGTGCCTCAGACCCTGAAATATAGGAGTCAATACGGATGTGCTGGTATGCAGAACCATCCAAAAATAAAATAATAATATATAAAGTAAGCGAGAGTATTTCATGAAAAGTACGTCATCATAAACCATTTGAAAATCCATGGGCATAGTAAATAGGCTTTTAAAAAAAACAGTTCGGAAAGACAACTCAACATCTTTGTCTTAGTTCTGAGCTAAGTGGTACACCCTAAAAGTTTGATATTGGATGGGCTATATGGAATCCGCCATTTACTCGGCAGGTAATCCCCCAACCCAAGTTTTCCGCAAGAGTTGGAGTGTCTGAGTTTGATACGCCACAAGGCACTAGGCCAGCGTATAATCCCTCTGGGGGACATAATAACCCGTATCGGCAAAACAAGATTTTGAGCAATGAGTTTTATGAACTTGTGCCTTCTTCGGGTAACCACTTAACATCTCCTAAGCCCATTTTTAACCTTTTTTGAACATGCATATTTCAAAACTCAAAGTCTAAAAATCTAATTGAAATTTGACTTCTATTCAGTTCTAAGTCTGTTATGGCATTGTTTAATTTTGGTATCGTCATACCAAGACTTGCAAGTCTATGTCTAGGACATATAAAAATTCACATTAGTTCCTTCAATCCAATTGATTTAGTTGACCACCAAAAACATTCAAAAATGCAAGTGAGTTCTTATCAAAATATATATCAACTATGCAGGGATGCTCTCTTTTCAACATCAACAATCATGTGGTGGTCAGTTTCTCAAAACAATTATGCAATTGAATAACCCTTTGTAAATAAAAAAAGGTAACACAATGAGAGAGGAAATTCGTTCTTCATTCTCTCAATTCATACTTCAAAACAGAAAACACATTTATACATACACACAAGAAGAATTCAATTTAACATAAGGCCTCAAGACCAAAATCATGTATCATATAAAGGATTTGAAATACTTACTTTTCATTGTAATTTAAGCTTTTCATGAAAATATGATTTCTCAACATTCAAAATATTTAATATAAAGATTTAGCCATGCCCATGTAGTTAGAAAAGACCTACGTACCTTATGTTGTTTTAGTTTGAAGATTGGGACACTAATCTTGACCCTTTTCTTGAAATCTTAAACTTAGAGTATGAACTCTTGATCTTTGGGGGGGAGGTTAGGGTTTTGTTCTTGATAGATTTAAGTGAATATGGGCATATTATACCCTAAAAATTTTTCAATCATTATTTAATATGACTAGGAATTGTAGGGAAAAGATGAGACTGCCCCTCAGACTTAAAAGTTACAGAAAAATCCCAATTTTATGGCTTACCGCTGAGTTGTATTGGTCCCACCGCTATAGGCACCGCTGAGCGGTGTAATAGCGGGTGTAATAGCAATGATCTACTATTGTTGGTAATTGCGATTTTGTGGTTTACCGCTAAGCGATATTGCCTTCACCGCCGAGCGATGTAATCGTGGTAGCTCACTGCCTCTCACAAAATATGCTATAACATTTTACTCGGATATCGGATTTGGGCGAAAATAGAAGCATTGGAAAGAAAACTCATAGACCTTTTATTTGATATATAGTAAGACCTATAAATTCAGTATATAGAAGAATTTATGGTCGATGGAAGTTGACCTAAGATTAGATGCTCACTAAAACTCAATCAATAGGAAAGCTTTCAACTCATCTTTGAGTTAAGGGACCTCTATCATCTCAATTAACTATCAAATAGATTACCACACTATATAATTGATTAACACACTAAATTTACATTGGATTTATTGGCTTTGGGAACCTTTATGCGTGTGAATATCGATTTACATTCTAGCCTGAATTACAGGTTGTTACATTATCCCCCCTTGGGATCATTCATCCCCGAATGATCACTCGGGACACAATAAGCACGATTTCAAGAACTAAATGGAAGAAAAAGAGTAGTATAGGATTTTTACCTTCTAAATCATCACCCATGGATTCGAAAAGTGTTGGGAACCTCTTACGCATATCATCTTCTATCTTCCAAGTAGCTTCCTCGTCTTTTTCATTCTTCCATATCACCTTAACTGAAGCTATTTCCTTACTCCTCAACTTTTGAACTTTTTGATCCAAAATGGCAACGGGTTCTTCTTCATACGATAAGGAGCCTTTCACATTGATCTCCTCCACAGGCAATACTAGGGAATAATCTCCAATGCACTTCTTCAACATGGACACATGGAATATTGGATAAATAGAAGCCAGGCTTGCAGGAAAATCTAACTCATAGGTAACCCCACCGATCCTCACAATCTAAAATGGTCGTATATAACGAGGACTAAGCTTTCCCTTTCTTCTAAATCGCATGACTCCCTTTATAGGGGAGACTTTTAGAAATAGCCAATCACCAACCTCGAACTCCAACTACCTTCTCCTAATATCGGTATAGGAGTTTTGGCGACTCTGAGCTATCTTAAGTCATTCTCTAATGATCATCACCTTCTCTATTGCCTGGCGAACAAGGTCAACCCAAATAATTGGGTTTAACCCACTTCATACCACCCAATTGGTGATCTACATCTCCTCTCATAAAGTTTTTTAAAAGGAGCTATTTGAATACTGGAATGGTAGCTATTGTTGTAGGTGAGCTCTATCAATGAAAAATGATCCACCCAACTACCTTTGAAGTCAATTACACAGGCCCTTAACATATCCTCAAGGGTCTGAATGGTGCGCTCAGCTTGCCCATCAGTCTGAGGATGAAAGGTAGTACTAAGGTTAACTTGGGTACCTTAACCCCTCTGAAAAGACCACCAAAATTGTGAAGAGAATTGCGTACCTTGATCGGATATAATGGATACTGGTGCCCCATGCAAGTGAACTATTTCCTCAATGTACAGCTTGGCATAATAACCTCTCGAATAATTAGTCCTCACAGCCAGAAAGTGAATTGACTTGGTCATCCAGTCTGCAATCACCCAAATGGAGTCATTGGTTTCGGGACTTTGGAATCCCCATAATGAAATCCATAATGATCATCTGCCATTTCCACATAGGCAAAGCTATCTCTTGGGAAGTACCTCCTGTTCTCAAATGTTGTACCTTGACTTGTTGACAATTCAAGCACTTAGAAACAAATCAGAAACATCACGTTTCATATTGTTCCACCAATAAATCATCTTAAGATCATGGTACATTTTAGTAGAGCCTAGGTGAACAACAGACCTCGAAGTGTGAGCTTCATTAAGAATTCTCTCTCACAAATCGTCCACATTTGGTATGCATAGCCTATCCTGATACCTTAGAATCCCATCACCTCCAATTTCAAATGCCATCACCTTCTGTTGACCAACATCTTTCTTAATCTGTATCAAGATGGGGTCTTCGGCCAACTTTTCCTTAACTTCAGCACATAAAGAGGATTTAGCTATCTCATGAACGAACACTCCCCCTTCTTTGGAATCCATAAGTCTAACTTCAAAATTTGCCAACCGGTGAATATCTTTCACCATCTCCCTCTACCCTTTATCAACATGAGCAAGAATTCCTATTGACAACCTGCTAAGGGCGTCGAACACTATATTCGCCTTGCCCGAATGATAGTACAGGCTCATATCATAATCTTTTAACAGCACCAACCAATGTTGTTGCCTGAGATTTTCTTCTTTCTGTGAGAAAACATACTGCAAAATTTTATGGTTAGTGAAAATATCAATATGTACCCCATAAAGATAATGCCACCATATCTTAAGTGCGAACACCACAGCCGCTAACTCAAAGTCATGGGTAGGGTGATTTTGTTCGTGCACCTTTAACTGCCTAGATGCATAAGCTACCACCTTACCATGCTAGATAAGTACACACCCAATTCCCACCCGAGATGCATCACAGTACATAACAAGACCCTCTATACCTTTGGGAAGGTTCAAAATAGGTGCGGTAGTCAATTTTTCTTTCAATTTCTCAAAGCTATCCTTATAAGAGTCAGACCATACACATTTCACCTTCTTCTGCGTTAATTTAGTAAGTGAAGCAGCTATGAAGGAAAAACTTTCTACGAACCTTCTGTAATACCCCACCAAACCCAAGAAGATCCAGATATCGATTGGAGTCGTGGGTCTAGGCCATTTCCTCACCGCCTCAATCTTTTGGGGATCAACCTTAATTCCCTTACTAGACATAATATGCCCTAAAAAAGTAATAACATTAAGTTAGAATTCACGCTTGGAAAATTTTGCATACAATTTATGATCTTTCAAGGTCTAAAGTATAATTCATAGGTGACTAGCATGATCTTCCACATTCTTGGAGTAAACTAAGATGTCGATGAAAACTATGATAAATAGGTCTAAAAACTGATGAAACGCCCTATTCATCAGGTCCATGAAAGCTTCAGGGGCGCTAGTTAATCCGAAGGAGATGACTAAGAATTCTTATTATCCATATCAGGTTCGAAAAGCTATTTTGGGAATATCAGCCTCCCTAACCTTCAACTGATGATACTCCAAATAAAGGTCTATTTTAGAGAAATATTTTGCACCTTGGAGTTGATCAAACAAATCATCAATTCTAGGAAGAGTGTATTTATTTTTAATAGTAACCTTATTTAGCTGACAGTAGTCTATACACATACGAAGGGAACAATTTTTCTTATATACAAAGAGTACAGGTGCACCCTAGGGAAAAACACTACGACGGATAAAGCCCTTGTCAAGAAGATCTTTCAACTGTTCTTTCAATTCTTTTAACTCTGTCGAAGCCATTTTGTATGGTAGAATAGAAATGATATGAGTGTCTGATAATAAGTCAATACCGAAATCTATCTCCCTCTCAGGTGGTATCCTTGGGAGGTCATCAGGAAAAACTTTCACGAATTTATTAACCATAAGTACGAACTGGAGTGAAGGATTTTTATCATTGGAATCTTTGACCGGAATCAGATGGTACAAACACCCCTTTGAAATAAGTTTATGGGCTCTGACATAAGATATAAACTTTCCCTTAGGTGCTAAAGAAACCCCTCCCACTTTATCACTGGTTCATTCGGAAAAGAGAAAGTGACTTTTCGGGTTCTAAAGTCTAGTATGGCAAAACACAAATGGAGCCAATCCATCCCCAATATAGCATAACAAACAATCATATCAAGCTCTACAACATCTACCATAGTATTACGATTACAAATAGACACAACACAATTTCTATACACCCTCCTAGCAATAATCGAGTCACCAACAGGGGTGGAAACAGAGAAAGGTTCTAGAATATCTTTAGGCTCAAACCCAAAACTAAGTGCCACATGCGGGGTCACATAAGACAAGTTAGACCCAGGATCAAGTAACACATACACATCACGGGAGAAAATTTGTAACGTACCCGTGACTACATCAGGTTAAGCCTCTGCATGCTGGCGATTGGACAAAGCATACAACCAGTTGCAACCACCTTCGGTAGCTGAATTATTACCCTTGGGAGGGGGTGGTAGTAGGGTTGTGGAATTTTCTTGATACTTGGCACCACTAAATTTCTTACTGGTGAAAGGATAATCTCTCTAAAAATGGCCTAACTGACCACAAGTATAGCATACCAAGCTGCCTAACTGACACTTTCCTGGGTGATGTTTACCGCAAGTCCCACATCGCAGAAACGAATAATATGGCAGAGCTACACTGCCTTAGGACTGAGTACCCTATGCCCTCCATCTACTGTAAAACTGAGGGTTGAAGGACCGCTGATCATTCAAAGGTTTGGGAACTGGGGCGCTAGATGATGATTGAGCGTTTCTCTAAGTCTTTTTCTTCGACCACTTGTTACCCCAATTTTTGACTTGGTGCTGACTGATATTCTGGTCTGTAGACCTAGCCCTCTTGGTTTTCCTGTCTTTCTTCCGTACCTCTACCAACCTTTTCTTTTGCTCTTCAACCTATTGCATATGAATAGACAGCCTAGAGAAATCCATATCTCTATTCAGCATTGGTCTTTTACATTTTAGTACTAAATCATTCGAGAGACCGAATGAAAAATTCCTCATGCGAGCCCTCCTGTTACCCGCCAATTCTGGAGCATAAAGTGATAACTGGTTGAATTTCAAGGTGTACTCCTTAACACTCATCTTCCCATGCTTCAGGTTCATAAAATCTTTAGCCTTGGATTCCCTCAATTCCTGGGGAAAGAATTAATCCAGAAAGGCTTCCACAAAGTCACCCCGAAGGCTCAACATTATTAACTCTCAAATCCTCTCATTCATTATACCACTGATTGGCCACATCTTTCAATTGAAAGCCGCTGATTCAACCCCTTTAACCTCATTCACATGTATGACCTAGAAAATCTTCTCTAATTCATTAATGAACCCTTGGAGTTCCTTCTCAACCTTTGTTCCAGTGAACATAGATGGGTTCAACCTAATGAATTGGCCAACCCGAGTAATCTCAGATGAACCAGATACAAACCCAATATATTTTAATCGATGGGCCTGGGAAGCCACCAACTAGGCTATCATATGCATGGACTGTCAGAACTCAGCATTATATACCTCTTTCTAAGAAGGTTGAGTACAATTAGCTCCAAACCGAGGAGCCCTAGGTGGATTGGTATGAATAGGAAGAACTCCCAAAGTAACAACAAACTTAGGAGCATCAACCCTATTATGTGTCCTTATCTTATGTGTAGGGCGGACATCCTCGGCTTGGGCATTCTGTTCGTTGGAGCGGCGGGGAGGTATGTTAACTTTCTGAAATACATGAGATTATTGATTAGAGGACATTCATACTCTACAACACGGAATAAATCATAAAAAAAAAGATAAACAATCCTAAATGCATTTTAGCCTCCTGTTTATAAGTGTGGTGCACTACACACCCATAACTAGGACTCTACCCGATGTCATTTTGCAGAAACCTTGGGACTATGTACCGTGCTCTGATACCAAGTTTGTCACGACCTGAGCCAAGGCCCTGGCCATAATGAGCATCTCGAATAATGAAGGCACAAACGCCCTTCTCTATCTGGTAATCATGGACAATATTCATATGATATAAGAAAATTTATGAAAAAATAACACATAATGGAACCATGGTCAATCTCATAAACTTTAAACAATTAAAAAGAAAATTCTGAATACTCTAAGCATGTGACACCCATTTGTAAAATCTCTAACATTACATGTACCAAATGAATAAAAATGTTCTATAAACCCTGCCTTTCAGAATAGGGAAGGCTCACCAACTACAAATCTCTGAAACACCACTCTACTGCTTAGTTAGACCCCAGGACTGTGCCTTAGATCCTGAAATATAGGGGTCAATACAGACGTACTAATACGCAAAAACATCCAAAAATAAAATAATAATGTATAAAGTAAGTGAGAGCATTTCACGAAAAGCACGTTATCATAAACCATTTGAAAATTCATGGGCATAGTAAATAGGCTTTTAAAAAAAATAGTTTGAAAAATCAACTCAACATTTTTATCTTAGTTCTGAGCTAGGTGGTACACCCTACAAGTCTGATATTCCATAGGCTATATGGAATCCTTCATTTACTCGGCGGGTAAGCCCCTAACCCAAGTTTGTCACAAGGGTTGGTGTGTCTGAGTCTGATACACCACAGAGAACTAGGCTAGTATTTAATCCCACTAGGGGACATAATAACCCGTATCGGCAAAACACGATTTCAAGCAATGAGTTTTTTGAACTCGTGCCTTCTTCGGGTAACCACCTAACATCTCTTAAGCCCATTTTTAACCTTTTCTGAACATGCATCTTTCAAAACTCAAAGTCTAAAAATCTTATTAAAATCTGACTTCAATTCTGTTCTAAGTCTATTATGGCATTATCTGATTTTGGTATCGTCATACCAAGACTTGCAAGTCTATGTCTAGGACATATAAAAATTCACATTAGTTCCTTTAATCCAATTGATTCAATTGACCACCAAAAATATTCAACAATGCAAGAGAGTTCTTCTTATTAAAATATATATCAACTATGCAGGGATGCTCTCTTTTCAACATTTCAACAATTATGTGGTGGTCGGTTTCCCAAAATAATCATGTAATTGAATAACCCTTAATTTGTAAATAAAAAAGGTAACATAATGAGAGAGGAAATTCGTTCTCCATGCTCTCAATTCATACTTCAAAACTGAAAACACATTTATACATACACACGAGTAGAATTCATTTTAACATAAGGCCTTAAGACCAAAATCTTGTATCTTATGAAGAATTTAACATACTTACTTTTCGTTGTAATTCAAGATTTTCACGAATACATAATTTCTCAACATTCAAAATATTTAATACAAAGATTTATCCATGCCCATATAGTTCGGAAAGCCCTACGTATCTTATGTTGTTTTAGTTTGAAAATTGGAACACTAATCTTGACCTTTTTCTTGAAATCTTGAACTTGGAGTATGAACTCTTGATCTTTGGGAGGGAGATTAGGGTTTTTTTCTTGATAAATTTGAGTGATTATGGGCATATTATGTCCTAAAAATATTTTAATCATCAGTTAATACAACTAAGAATTGTAGGAAAAAGACGAGACTGGCCCCGGACTTAAAAGTTGTAGAAAAATCTCAATTTTGTGGATCACCACTGAGCGATATTGGTCCCACCGCTATAGGTACCACTGAGCGGTGTAATATCAGTGATCTACTATTTTGGAAAATTGTAATTTTTTGGTTTACCGCTAAGCGGTATTGGCTTCACCACCGAGCGGTGTTATCGTGGCAACTCACTGCCTCTCACGAAAAGTGATATAAACTTTTACTCAGGTATCGGATTTGGGCGAAGCTTGGGGTGTTGGAAATAAAACTCGTAGACCTTTCATTTTATATATATTAGCCTCTAGAATTCGGTATATGCAAGAAGCTATGGTCGATGTAAGTTGACTTAAGTTCAGACGCTCACTAAAACTCAATCATAGGAAAGCTTTCAACTCGTCTTTGAGTTAAGGGGCCTCTATGATCTCAATTCATGATCAACTAGATTCCCACACTACATAATTGATTAACACATTAAATTTGCATTGGATTTATTGACTTTGGAACCTTTACGTGTAGGAATGATGATTTACGTTCTTGTCCGAATTGCGGGTTGTTATAGTGCCGCTATTTCTGAAAGATCCCCTTAATAGATATCAATCACACCCCTATTTTCTCTTTAACCATTTTTTTCTCCTTTTTTAAACACGTCAATTTCTTTTTTCATCTTCATACACATTCATTTTTTTTTCTACAAGAATATATTGATTCAGTAAAAATCTTTCATAAGTTGTTGTTTAATGCCATGTTTGAGTATTTTTTTATTTTTTTTTTAAAAAATGTTTACTAATTTGTAAAAATTAAAAAATGAGATATAAAAATATGAATTGTGATAATTTGAATTCAATCATGATACATTATGGAGGGAGATGAGATGCCTCAGGTATGCTAAATTGTTTAGCAATTTAATATTTTACATTCAATGTTATTTAAAGAATTCAATATTTTTTAAAACCATTTAGTAATAAAATAATAAAAGTATTTTTTAAATATTTTTTTCAATTATGTAATGTTAAAAAGTTGAAATTTCTATAATATACTGAAGAAAGTCTCTTGAAGCAGTTACTTTTGATCGTAATGTGTATGTTTGTGGGTTGCATGACATACTCAAAAACTTATACAATATTTGATGTTGCAACGAGGATACAAAGAGACTTTGGTGTAGGCGGAATTCAATATTTATTTAACAATTTTTTTTTGGTTTCTTCAATTATATATTATTTCAATCAAAATCTTCCATAAGTTCTTGTTGTTTATTGCGACGTTTTTCTCCATCCATATTCAAGTATATTTAGTGAAAAATTAAGTTTTGTAAGTTGTAAAAAATTAAAAATAAGATATGCAAATACAAATTGTGATGCTTCAGGTATGTTATCTTATTTAACAATTTGAATTTTGCATTCAATCAGTTTTTAAAAATTCAATATTTATTTTTTGATTATGTAAAACTATTTAGTGAGAAAATAATAATAGTTTATTTATATTTAGTTTCTATAATATGATGATGAAATTCACATAAAACAGTAACTTTTTAAGTAATAGTGTATGATTTTGGGATGCATGACATAAGGACTAATTATATTATCTTTGTTTTTGTAACAGAGCGATCAAAGGACTTTGATGTAGCCGGAATTATGTATGATGCAACTACAAACTATAAAGGGTTAGTTGAAGCAATTGCAGTTTAGTTGAGGATAGAAACAACTTCAAACCACTTGGAAATAACGTACATAATCAAAAATAGTTGTTCGCCAATGATCATACACAATGATACAAGTGTAAAGGTCTATCTAGATTTAGAAAAAAGACAGTGGCTGATTTCTTTGTAAAATATCGTTGTAAGTAATAACTAAGGATATATCGATTGAGCCAATAGAGTTTAATGATGGAGCAATTTTTTTTTTTAAATAAGTGATTTAAAGAAGGAAATCAGAGATTTTGATATTAATCACTACTTTTGTTCACTAATTATGTCCGCCAATGTTGATGGAAATTATTTATCATTTATGATGTTGTTGTCTTTGTAATCAAAGTGTTTTACTAGCATTAATGTAGATGTTGATGTTGCATTTTTATCATTTTCAATACTTTGTTTATAAATTTCATAGTGTTGTTTGCTCTTTCATAGCAATGGTATACTTGTAGTTTAGGATAGATAAACTATTCTAAGATGAAAAATGATCTAAATAATGTATAGACAGTGATGATAATGATATATATAAGTAGCTACATTATTATGAGTATAATTGAATATAGTAAATAGTAAAATATGTATACAAATTCGACACAAAGTATGTTTTGATTTTTTGTATGTAATTTGCATAATAAATCATATATTATATGTTAATGAAACTTGAATCAAAAAATTAATCTGCAAATTTATTAATGTGGCAAAATGAATATATAAGAGTAACAAAACATATACAATAATTAGGAACTTAATAAGATGTATTGAATTTAAAGTATCTATTATATAAAATATCCAGTGATAAAATATCCTATTTGAAGTAGAATTATTTTTTATTTTTCAAACATGACTAAAAAAAAACATTAAATTGAAGAAACTTTTAATTCGAATGAAGGATTGAATGTTGGAAAAACCAACTTCATACGCATGACTATGAAAAGAATAGAAAAAAGAGAGAAGAAAAATAATTTATGAAAAATAAATAAATTAATGATTGATAAAAACTTTTATCAGTAAAATTACGTTAGAAATCTTGTAAACATTGGACTAATAAGTTAATTAATAAAGTTAAAAAAAAATCAAATATCATGTATAGATTTAAAAAAAATATCTTTAACATATTTGATTCCTTATATAAGGTAGCTAGAAGAGAGGCTAAGTTAGCGGTTATGGCGGCTAAGACAACAACTTTTGAGAGCTTGTATGCAGTTTTAGAGAAGAAAGACAGGGATAAGAAGTTGTGTAGGCTTGCCAAGGTCAGAAAGTGGAGGGCTCGTTGATGTTCCAACTTTTGATGGAATATTTTTCATCTTTTCTTGAGAAAATGGCATGTTTCAAGCAACCAAGGTTGCATTTAACACGGAGTTTTAGTGTTTCAGGATAAAGAGCTGACCGGAGGAAAAGACTCAAAAAATCTGCTGAAATACACTTCTAACGGTCAAAATGGTGGATCGTCAACTTTGCGATGGACCACCAACTCAACTATCAGCTCGAAACAGAACTCATGACCTCTGAAGAGCCAGCGACGGGCCATGTGGTGGACCATCAGTTTTGTGACGGACCACCACTTTAGCTGTCAGTGTAAAACAGGAACAGGCATTTGGAAAGCTTGAGCCACGACGAACATGGTGGACCATCAATATTGCGATGGACCACCATTCTAGACGTCAAGACTATCCAAAACCTGACTCTAAAGGGTCATCAGCGACGGTCCAAATGATGCACCATTAACCCTGCAACGGATCACCACTTTGGACGTCAGTCTTATCCAGAATGTTACCCTCCAATATCAGCAGCGACAGACCAAATGGTGGACCTTCAACATTGTGATGGACCACCACTTTGGCCGTCAATCTTATCCAGAATTTTACCCTCCAGTATCAGAAATTACGACCCAAATGGTGGATCGTTAACCTTGCGGCGGACCACTACTTTGGCCGTCACTTTTGACGTGGATTTTATATTATTTAAATTTTAAATTCTTTTTACGGGGAACATATAAATACCCAGTTTTAGGTTTTATTAGGGATCTTTTTTGATCCATATCTTATTATTGATTAGGGTTTCCATACTGGAAAAATACATTGCTACATAGTTTTTCTCTAAGATTTATTGGAGATTTGTGGATCTAGATTCCTTTATCATATTTTTTATTGAAAATTGAAGAACAATAGTTGTGACTTTTGTAAGTAAACTTTGAATTAATTTATGAATAACACAATGGTTTCTTCTCTTTCTTGGGTGAAAATGTGTGGCTAAGCTCCCATAACTAGGGTTATGGGAGCCTTGATGTGAATACCTGATTTTGGGTTGTGAATCTAGTAGATTCCCATAAGTAATTGATATTGCATAAACTCTTCTTCACTTTAATGACTTTTCTTGGTTGCAAACTTGAAAATTGAGCCTAAGAATAACACTTGTTCAAATAGAAAAGTGGTTGTTTGGAAAAGAAAGGGTTTACATAAATCTAAAGGCTTTAACCTTTGGATAGAGGGTAGATACCTTAACTGGATCAACCCATGTGAGATTATAGTTGAATTAATACTATGTTTCTTAAGTTTGAAAGAATTAAGGGATACATTACTCATTTAGGTTGAGAAACTAATGGGTAAAACCATAGAATTCAATTACTCTTGAAATAAGAATTATTCACTGGGAATCCAAAATAGTTCACAACTTTAGCTGCTTAAGCATCTTGGTAACCATAAATCTAGTTTGACTTCTATTATTGAATTACTTTTAGCAATTTAACTTATAGTTGGATTACTTTCTATGAAAAACATTTGAATATAGTTGATAAATTAAAATACCCCTATATTCTAGAACCTTCGATCAATAGTCTAGTAACAACCACAATACTTCTGGACCCGTATGATGTGCTATCTAGAAGAAGCCGCATGTTTAACTTTAACTTCACATTTATATTCTTCTTATTTTTAAGGCTTGATATGTTGCTAAGGTTGGTCTATGGAATAAAAATGTTGTTTGTGTTAGTATCTTGTTGTGAGTATGAGTGACGAATGATGTTGGCATCTGACTATGAATGTTTTCATATAACTATTTACTTTTGCCCCTAGAATATGTGATCAATTGTTAGTAAATCTGTAATTAGTATTATTCTATAAATACACATGATATGGGATTTAAATCTTAAGAACAGTATAATAGGTGTGACTCAATTGCCACTGTGTGTGCGAGTGTTTATATTATTTCTTACATAGTATAGTACCTAGAACTTGCCTGGTTCAATTGATGTTGTTCTGTAGTTGATGGGATAAGAAGTAATGGCAGGCCACCTTGTGCTTTTAGTCTATGTAGCCAAAATAATTGACCCCACCAAAAATAAGTTTCCATTTTTTTCGTACCCTTATTTGAGCCTTTGTAAATTTTTCTTCATCACCAAGTATTCTAGTTAACTCTCTTTCAGCTGTTGACCCCTAGCTCTGGCCCTAGCTTATTAATGGGCAATGTGTACCTAAACTTAGGAAAAACACCTAAGTTGAGGGTGGCTATTGTAGGGCTATTAGCTATCTAATGGAAAGTTGGATGGAAAGTTGGTCTAGTATTTTGAACTAAGAGCATTTGGACCTGGTCTAGTTAAGACAATGTGCATTTTGACTTATGGCATCAGCCTAAGTTGAGGGTGGCTGATGCTTGTATATATATATATAAAATTTATAATATAAGGGGTCTATTGTGGTAAGCATAAATGAATGTGAAAATGGTAAGTGAGCTAGCAAAACAATAACCTGGTTAAGAAAGGTTTGTAGGCAAAGAGAGTTAAAGTGTAGTTCTTAGTCACTTTTGTCCAAAATCCCCTCCTGACCTAGCCTGATACCTCAATACTAGCCTAGAAAAGTCCTACTTGATCTTGAAACTCAGCTATAAAGGGGCATTGGATGATAAGGGCAAGCTTATAGGTGCACGTACTATGTTTGTAACTTCTTTGATGAGTAAGAGGGTTGTAATTTGTATCCACAAAAGTTATTGAGTGGTGGATCTCCTTGACTATTAGGGCATCTTGAGTCATACTTAATTTGGCTGATCTCTGTAGATGCTTGTATCCATGTTGTATAAGTGAATTGATTTTGAAATGATGCCGGTTATAGACTCTAATATGTTAAAGTAAATGATTTGGGTGACACTCGTGACCTTGACCAAGTGAAGTACATCAAAGGAAAGGATGGAACAGTGTTGGTTAAGGATGTCCTTATTAGGAAGAAGTGGCAGTCCTATTTTCATAAACTCTTGAATGACGAGGGGAGTAAAGGTTTCGCGTTGGAGGAGTTGGAGAGGTTTGAGGAGTGTCATAATTATGGTTATTATAGGCGTATTAAAGTTGAGGAAGTCAAGGAGGATATTCGCAGGATACGTCGGGGAAGGGCGACGAGGCCAAATGAGATCCCAGTGGATTTTTAAAAGAACACTAGCGAGGAAGGTTTGGAAACACAAGGTTGTTTAACATCATTTTTAGGCTAGCGAATATGCCTGAAGCATGGAGATGGAGTACGATGATTCTATTATATAAGAACAAGGGAGACATCCAGAGTTGCAACAACTATAGAGGGCTTAAGTTGTTGTGTCATACTATGAAGGTTCGGGAAAGGGTGGTAGAGTTGAGAATGAGAAGGATCGTGACTATATTTGAGAATCAGTTCGGTTTCATGCCAAGTTGCTCGACTACTGAGGCCATTCACCTTGTAAGGATATTAGTAGAGCAGTTTTGGGAGAGGAAAAAGGACTTGCACATGGTGTTTATTGATCTTGCAAAGGCATGGGACAGAGTTCCCAGGGAGATTCTGTGGAGGTGCTTGGAGGCTAAAGAGGTGCCCGTGGCGTACGTTAGGTCAATTCAGGACATGTATGATGGTGCGAAGACTCATGAGAGGATGATAGGTAGAGATTCAGAGCACTTTTGGTTTTGATAGGGTTGCACCAGGGATCGACTCTTAGCCCCTTTTTATTTTCCTTGGTGATGGATGTTTTGATGCGACATATTCAAGGGGGGTGCCTTAGTGGATGCTTTTTATTGATTGATGAAACTCAGGGAAGAGTTAATGATAAGTTGGAGATTTGAATACAGACCCTTAAGTCTAAAGGATTTCGTTTGAGAAGAACCAAGACAAAATACTTGGAGTGTAAGTTTAGCGATGTGTCGCAGTAGGATGATGTGGCTGTGAAGCTGGACTCTCAGGCCATTCAGAAGATGGAATGTTTTAAGTATCTGGAGTCTATGATTCAAGGCAATGGGGAGATTGATGAGGTTGTCATGCATCGTATTGTGTCAGGTTAGTTGAAATGGAGGCTCTCTTCGGGAGTTTTATGTAATAAGAAGGTGCCTCCAAAGCTTACAGGTAAGTTCTAAAAAGTGGCAGTCCGACCAGCTATGTTGTATGGAGCGGAGTGCTGGCCAGTTAAGAACTACCACATCCAAAAGTTAAAGGTGGCGGAGATGAGGATGTTGCAATAGATATGTGCTCATACTAGGAAAGATAGGGTAAGGAATGAGATTATTCGGGAGTGGCTTTGGTGGAGGACAAGATGCGAGAAGTGAGGTTATATTGGTTCGGGCATATGATGAGGAAAGGTTCTGATGCTCTAGTGCAGAGGTGTGAGACACTGGCTATGGATGATTTTAGGCGTGGTAGAGGTAGGCCGAAGAAATATTAGAGGGAGGTGATTAGGCATAACATGGAGCAGTTACAACTTAGGGAGAACATGACTCTTGATAGGAAGGTGTGGAGGATGCGAATTAGGGTAAAAGGTTAGGGGTGGGAGTGCATCGGTAACAGTAGCGGGTGTTCTTTATTTGTTTCTGAAGTTTTTTGTTCGTGGGTGGTGTGCTGCTTATGGTTTCGGATATATAGTTTTTAGTAGTATCTTGTGGCTCTAGTATTATCTTGTGGCTAGCATTGTTAGTTTATTTTGCCTGTACAAGTTTATATACATTTATGTTTTGTGTTTGCTATACTGTTATTGGTTCTAAGCTAGGGGTCTATCAGAAATAGTCTTTCTACTTCACCTGAGGTAGTGGTATAGTCTCCTTACACTCTACCCTCCCCAAACCCCACTAGGTGGGAATACACTGGGTATGTTGTTGTTGTTGTTGTATTTGATTCCTTAATTTTAGAACAAAATTTGAAATTTAATTAATAAAATACAAAAAAAGAGATAATTATTGATACCAACAATAACAATTGCCATAATTATCAAACGATTTAATAAAGAGTGATAACTATTAAAGGCTATAAATAAGAATATAATTTGAATATTAAATATGAAAAAAATATTTTTGTTTTCATAACTTGTAATTATTTCTTTAGTCTAGTAATTATTGAAAAATGTTGTTATAGCTTGCAATTAACAATCTAATAAATGTATATAGGATAATGAAAGCCCAACAGAAGTATGCAAGGGGAATTAGAAGTCCAATTTGGACTCAGCCAAGTGTGGTTCAAGAATGAAGAGGAAAATAATAGAGATTAGGTATCGACAAGGGTTAATATCAAAATTTAAAAATATTCAGACATGTATTTCATAAATCCTCCAATCATGATTATAACAAGAAGAACAGCGGAAGACTTTAAAATTAAAAGACTAGAAGGAGAAAGGAAATTAATTCTTAATAGGAAGAACATCATATCAAGTATTTGATACTTTAAACCCTTTATTAAAGTTGTGCATCACTAAAGGAGAAGAATAAGAGGGAAGAAACTCAAACAAGCTTACCATTGAAGAAATTAAAGTTGTAATTCAAAGTAGAACAAAGAGGGCATCAGTTTCATACTTGCCCCCAGATGATACAATGTTTGTACAATAATATGCTTTCCAACAGTAAACTCAATAATGGAACTCCCGAGATTTTTAGTTTCATGGGCAACTTATTTAAAGATCTTGAAAGTGCACTCCTCAGTAAGTGCGGTTGTAGCATACTTATTTAATCATCTCGTGTTAGCTAAAGATATCCTAGTATATTTAACATATTTTGGAATCCCTTACAGCGTGTCTGCCAAGGAAACTTTCACATGTTTTAGGAAATTAAAAAATTGTTTGTAGAGAGCTTTCTATTTTTTATTTAATCAAATATTATGGGAAGAAAGGTGGTGGTTTAGCGACCACACATTGTGGCTGCTTAACCATGACTACTGAGTTGGCCGCTCCAACTCAATCACATAACCTGTAGTTACTTTCTTCTATGATTCACCTCATTTTGCATTCTTAGATGGTAATTTCTCAAATTCTCTTGCATTTATATGAGTTACAAAAATCACCAGAATTTTTGAATTTTGATCAATATCACTCAAAGATGCTTTGTATGGTATAGTGTTTTATGCACTATCTTTCTAGCCCATCCACCTCTCTATACTGGGAATTGCTAGATCTTGTTTTTACTTTTTTGCCATTAACTTTTGCATGCATATCATCTATCATCTTTTCTTTATCTATCATCATCTCCTTTACACTACTTAAAGGAGCAGTTGCTTGTGTACCATCTGTCTGCTGATAATGAGGCTTGCATTGATTCAATTACCTTTTTATCCATCCCACCCACCCCTCCTCAAAAAAATAGGTGGTTCCTCTAGTTTTAATTTTAGGTGATATCATAGTAAATCTAATTACCTTTACATTTATTGGTGTTACCCACAAAATAATAGACTTTAGATTGGACGCACATACCACTTATGTGCCCTTCTCAACAAACTTCAGAAAAGTGTATGTTGCATTGATTGCACGTATGATGGAAGTTGACCTATAGACATTTAATTGAGCTGATTTTGTATGGCCATTATATTCTACTGATAATGCCCATATTGCAACGGGTGCTAGTCCCCCAGCTAGCTTTTGGGTTAAACCTTTGCTCATGTGACCCTGCTAGTTAGAATTACATTTTGAGAACTTATTCAGTAGGGCATAAATCTTTTATGGTATTTTCTAGGATTTCTTGGATTAATGAAAATTTTGTGTAAGGATTTAACCCTTCGATGAATATGTGTCCTAGAACTTCATTAAATTAATTCTGGTGCAGATAATCTTGGAGGAGTGCTTTGAAATACTCCCATGCTAAATATAGCGACTCCCATTGTCACACCCAAATCAGGGCCTAGTCGTGATAAGTATTTTAAGTTCACCACAAGTCAGAGACCACCCCCTTAGTCATAACATCCAGAACACAATAAAAAAATACAACGAAAGACAACCAAACATGATGATAAGATGAATAGATAAATCAAATAGAAACTAAGAGTCAAACAAACCACCAACCCATACTTGTCCACAAAAGCCGCTAAACCAGAATATCAAACTAAGTTGGGTAACCCATAATGGAATACTAAACAATACTGTAAACAATAAAGAAACTAGTGAAATGACAGGTCTTCTGAAAAAATGGATGCTCACCACTTCACGACAAATCCACAGGATTACCGAGTCACCTAATGATGCACAAGAGTAGTAGAAAACCATTCGGACCCTACATCATGAAATGATGTAGTGTCCAGGGACGGTCACTGGGATAAGCATTGACATGTAACTCAGGAAAAGTGATAAAATAATGCCAATGCCAAAAATCAATGACACTATTAAAAAAACGAGGAAAATCGACCACAATAGCGACCAAAAGGCGTGGTCGAAAAAAGAGTGGTAGCTTTTAAAAATCGATCATGTGTGGTTGTTTTTTTAAATATAAATATATATATTTATATAAATAAAATTCAATATTATTTTTTTAAAATGAATATCAGTTTTTATTTTTTAAAAAAAGCGACCACCAGTGGTCGCTTTTATAAATTTAATAAAAATAAATTTTAAAAAAAAGCGACCACAAGTGGTCGCTTTTGTATTTAAATTAATTAATTAATTTTAACAAAAGCGATCACATTTGGTTGCTTTTGTATATAAATTAATTTATTAATTTAAACAAAAGCGATCACATGTGGTCGGTTGTTTTATTTAATAATTTATTTAATAAAATTATTTTTAATTAATTATAGTAAACCGACCACATGTGATCAGTTTTAATAAAATTTTCTAGAATAGCGACCACATGTAGTCACTTTTTTTTAATCTTTCTAGAAAAGCAACCACATGTGGTTGGTTTTTCTGGTAATTTTATAAATAAAATAACAACATATATCTATGCTACATTCCATCAAACCTGCTATACAATACAACCCACCAATCAACATTTAATATACAATCGACCACCATAAGAATACAAACATCAAAAATCAAATTATTTAGAAAATTTATCAAGGTTCCTAATCCATACTACAAAACATACAAAAGACTAAAAACTACTACTCATCATCCACATCCTTATTCTCAGCCTCACCCGTTCTATTATCATTATTTCGTTGATATATCTAGCTATAATCAGGTTCCCTCTACACAATCAATCCCATTCAAGTAATTAGTTCAAGTCACTAAAGTTTACATTTCAAATACCTACACTTAAATATTTTCAAGTCACTAATTCACTTCACAAGTTACAAAACTAAACTTAGTTCAAAATGAAAAGTTCACATTTATAGTACCTACACTTAAATATTTTTAAGTCACTAATTCACTTCTCAACTGACCACACTTAACTAAATTCAAAACAAAAATTTACATTTCAAGTACCTACACTTAAACATTTTCAAGTCACTAAGTCATTTCTCAAGTGACCACACTTTACTAAAATCAAAACACAAGTTCACATTTCAAGTACCTAAATTCAAAACAAAAATCACTAATTCATAATTCAAGTAACTACACTTAAACATTTCAAGTCACTAATTCACTTCACAAGTTACCAACCTTTACTAAATTCAAAACAAAAGTTCACATTTCAAGTACCTATACCTAAACATTTTCAAGTCACTAAGTCACTTCACATGTTAACAAACTAAACTAAGTTCAAAATAAAAAGTTCACATTTCAAGTACCTACACTTAAAACATTTTCAAGTCACTAATTCACTTCACAAGTTACCAAACTATACTAAATTCAAAATGAAAAGTTCACATTTCAAGTACCTACACTTAAACATTTTCAAGTCACTAATTCACCTCTCAAGTTACCAAACTAAACTAAATTCAAAACTAAAATTCACATTTCAAGTACCTACACTTACACATTTTCAAGTCACTAATTTACCTCTCAAGTTATCAAACTAAATTAAATTGAAAACTAAAATTCATATTTCAAGTAGCTACACTTCAACATTTTCAAGTCACTAATTCACTTCAAAAGTGACCAACCTTTATTAAATTAAAAATAATAGTTCACATTTCAAGTACCTACACCTAAACATTATCAAGTCACTAAGTCACTTCACAAGTTACCAAACTAAACTAAATGCAAAATGAAAAGTTCACATTTCAAGTACGTACACCTAAACATTTTCAAATCACTAAGTCACTTCACAAGTTACCAAACTAAACTAAATTCAAAATAAAAAGTTCACATTTCAAGTACCTACATTTAAACATTTTCAAGTCACTTATTCACTTCTCAAGTGACCACACTTAACTAAATTCAAAACACAAGTTCATCTTTCAAGTAACTATACTATTTCAAACCACAAGTCACTTATCACTTCTCTAGTGACCACACTTAAATAAATTCAAAAAACAAGTTGACATTTTAAGTACCTACACTTAAATCTTTTCAAGTCACTTATTCATTTCTCAAGTGACCACACTTAACTAAAATCAAAACACGAGTTCACCTTTCAAGTACCTGCACTTAAACATTTTCAAGTCACTTATTCACTTCTCAAGTGACCACACTTAACTAAATTAAAAACACCAGTTCACCTTTCAAGTATCTACACTTAAACATTTTCAAGTCACTTATTCACTTCTCAAGTGACCACACTTAACTAAAATCAAAACACAAGTTCACCTTTCAAGTACCTACACTTAAATATTTTTAAGTCACTTATTCACTTCTCAAGTGACCACACTTAACTAAATTCAAAACACAAGTTCACCTTTCAAGTACCTACACTTGAACATTTTCAAGTCACTAACTCACTTATCAAGTGACCACACTCAACTAAATTCAAAATACAAGTCTACATTTCAAGTACCTACACTAAACATTTTAAAGTCACTTATTCACTTCTCTAGTGACCACAGTAACTATATTCAAAACACAAGTTCGCCTTTCAAGTAACTAAACTTAAATATTTTTGACTCACTAATTCACTTCTCAAGTGATGACACTTTAGTAAATTCAAAACACAAGTTCTCAAGGGATTACACTTAATCATTTTGAAGTCACTAATACACATTTCAAAATACTACACTTGACCATTTTCAACTCTCTAATTCACATTTCAAGTGACTAAACTTAATTATTTTCAAACTTATTCATTTATTAATAACTCTTGTATTATTAATACTATATTTATTATGTATCACTCATACACTTAATTCAATACGTTTACAAGTGAAAAAAAGTAAAAATGAAAATAGTGAAAATAAGTATTAAATTATTTTCTAAATCTCAAATACAACTTGCTAAGTCATATTTAGTATTTTTATAGCGCATTTATAATTTTTTGAATAAAAATGAGATAATTTGTTGAAATAAGGTGAAAACAATTCATGATCAAAAGGCTCGTAGTCATAGCTAACAATTGTCAAGGCCAAATAGGCCTTATACTAAATTGATTTGCATTCCAACAATCCAACTCAAAATCTCTAAATAATACTCTTGACTCACTTTTTTAGTCGGTCCACAAAAAGAATACTCATCAATCACATACATCAATCACATACAGAAATGAGTACACGAAATCAAATTGAACAAACTTAACCCTTAAGCCAATAAGTTTTAAAAAGGGATTAATCCCTAGCATAAATTAGCTCTAAAAATTAAAAAAGCAGAAATGGTAAACACACAATAGAGAAATAGAAATGTGAAGTAGAAGATGATGAGAAGAACAACACTTGTACTTGTATATGGATGTTACCTGAGGGAGTTTACAAGTAATTACTAGTAAAGAGTTGAAAGAAGAAATCCAGATGACAGAGAAAGAATTCATCGGTGGCAGCGATGGTGTGAGGGAGTTTGTCAGTGAGCTGCTCCTGATGGTGGTTTCGCCGGTGGAAGGCAGCTGTTGACTAGTGGAATCCTCACTGGCAGTGGCAGAGTTTGTCGGTGGGGGATAGTTTTATTTGGTTGGTGACGTGGAGAGGCGGCATCTTGGAGGAGTGGTGGTGGTAGATGCGATTGAGGAGAGAGTGGCGATGGACTCTCTGGTGGTGGAGCTGTGGTGGTGGTGGAGCAGAAGAGAGAGATTGTAGAGAGAGATGCGGTTGTTTTGTTGGAATGGGGGAGATTAGGGTTTGTTGTTAGTTTAAAAGGAAAGAAGGGGATGAATTGATCTTAGTCGTTAGATCAACGGTTGAGATTAATGATTTAATAAATGTACCAATAATGTAAAAATAAATAATATAATAGTAAAAAACAAATAATATAATTATTCTCAGATTTGTTATGAATAAATCGCATAATTAAAATCAATGATAATAATAATTTGAAATAAAATAGACACCTATAAATTATGAATATTTGTTTTTAAATTATTGATAATGATAATAATAAGAATAACAGATAATGTATTTTATAAAATAATTGTGAGTGTGCATGTTTAAGAAAAATAATAAAATATTATATTTGAATTGATAAATCATAAAAAATGGTAATAAAAAGTAACAAATAATTGGTTTATGTTTTAAAATTGTTAATGTGACACGTCCTTATTATTTGATATCAAAATAATACGTAAAAAATATTAATGTTAAAAATTAGTAATTTTTAATAAAATAGCAGCCTAAGAGGAGCATTGAGACGTAAAATAGAGACTGTAAATGGATGATAAAGGCGACCGGAGAGAGCAAAGAGAAGAGATGCAGCTGTAGTTTTTTAAATTTAGATTAGGGTTTTGGTATTTGAGTGTTTTTATATGAAAAAAAAAAGATTTAATCTTAGACGTCAAACTCATGAGATCGACGGCTGTGATTAAAATTGAAAAGGAAATTGAATTTGGTTTAAAAAATGAACAAAATTGAATTCAAAATTAGGTTAAAATTGACATCAATTTGATATAAGGTTGGCTAGAATTTAAATAAAATTTAGAAGATAATTGAATTAACTTAGGCTACTATTTAAATATAATAATAAATTCATAGCAATAATAAATTAAAAAATATTATAAAAATTGTTATTCTTACAAATAAATTACGTATGTCACATAGAAAATATTATATAAAAATTACTGATAATAAATTTGAAATATACCTCATAATATAGTGTGTTAATCTGTTGGATTAGCGGTTAATTAGAATCAACTATCTAGCTTTTGATTACAACATACGTCACTACACGAGATATACAGATATATACATATATTCGATTGGTTATCATGCTTTCAAATACGTACTATATACATCAATCACATCACGATTTTACTACCCCATAATATATATCGGTTAGTTTATCGTATACTATTATACCTTCAACAGTATACTATATATCACCTTGATCGATCGATCGCATGATATCAATATATAACTGGATATTTTATTAGCTTTAATTTTGACTTCGTATTACGTATATCACTACACAAGAGATATACATATATATAAATGTAAGCTTCAAACTATGCACTACGTACATCATTGCAATATATATATGTATATATATACACACACACATATAAACACTATCTACTATCAATGTTTAAATACATACTATATACATTACATACGTACACAAGTATATTACCCCGCAATATAACGCGACGTATTTCATATACATATTTTGACGAGTTATCGATTAATTTGATTAACTTACATTAATATAACTTCAACGTACAATCATATTATTACTTCGATCGTTTCAAATCAAGGTATTCAATATGTTTGGATAGATTCTGCTAATTTTTACTACATCATTCATCAATCACTACATCATATATATATATATATATATATATCAACTCTGGAATACGTACTATATATATCAGATCCACAAGTATATGACCTCATAATACAACACATTCATTATATTGATCTGATGAATTATTAGTTCATCGATCACTACATTATATATATATATATATGTATGTTACATTATTATAACTTTAATAGTCGGATAATATTATTACCTCAACTGTATGATATAGACATATTCATTATACAGAGATTATGTTTAATGTAATTTATTTATTTTATTTGATATATTTCTTAGTATAGTTTTTTTTACAAAATCTATGTTTAATTGGTTTTTATTTTTATTATATTGGTTACCGACTATGTGTGATTAGTGTAATTTTAAGAAATAATATATTTGATTTTATTGTAATAATTAAAATATATATTTATTTAATCAAAAGTGACCTCAAGTGGTTGTTTTGCAATTATTTTTTGATAAAATGCAACTACAAGTGGTCTCTTTTTTAAAAAATATATTTTTGCAATAGAAAAGCGACCACAAGTGGTCACTTTTATATAATTATTTTTATTTAATTTTTTAAAGAAAACTGACCACAAGTGGTCTTGATTTAGTTTTTCATTTAAAAGCGACCACTAGTGGGTGGTCGGTTTCTTAAAGAGTTTTCTTTTTTATTTTTTTTAATGTCGCTTTTATAAAGTATTTTTAATTTCATTTTGAAATCAAAACTGACCAGAAGTGGTCACTTTTTAAAAATAAATTTTAAAAATAAAAGCGACCACTTGTGGTCACTTTTATATAAATATTTTTGTTTAAATTTTAAAGAAACCGACCACAAGTGGTCTCAATTTATTTTTTCATTTTTTTAATCAAAAAGAGACCACTAGTGGTCAGTTTCTTAAATAATTTTCTTTTTTATTTTTTTTAAGAAATTATAATTAATATAAAAATTCTTGAAATGATTACTTTGAAATTCTAAAATATAAAAGCGATCACATGTGGTCATTTTTTTTATATTTAATTTTTTAAAAAAATTTAAAAAACTGACCACATGTGGTTGCTTTTATTGTGGCCACAAGCTGTGGTCGGTTTTTGTGGTCGGAAAAGCAGTTTTTTTAGTAGTGTGAAAACCATATGAACAATAAGTATATACATATAAAGGATGCTCAGATAGGGAAAGGAGTCATGAACATGAGACTTTAAACCATTAGCCTGAACTAGGTAGCTCGCTCCGTCCTAAAGACACCCACGAGCTATATGTGTTAAGTTTCCCCTGTTGAAAGGGCCCCAGTCTGTGTTAGCCGCACAAACCAAGACATTAGAAGGAACGGCTAAAAATACCAAGACGCTAGTCATTCCAAAATATAATGTTTGAGCCAAGAACACGGTCATATAGACCCCAACAACAGCAAACATGGTTTTCCGTGTTAGTCCCTCGAGACTATACCTTCACGGTGAGCTACACAATTCCATTTAAGCCCAATTTAAAATAATTTGTACATAAACCCATCCATTAACCTATGAGTCTTATATTAAGACATTTATCACTTGGTATCGTCATACCAATTATGCTTACAAGCTCATATAATTATGCCAAACCAATCCATGTAACCATTAGCCTCCCAAGTTCCATTTAAAATAAAAAACCATGGCCACCAAGGGCCTTTTAAATCCGTTTTAACAAATTTTCCATTGATGCAATGTAATGGGTTCATAAATAAGTTGAATTATTGTCACGACCCAATTTCTTAGGCCATGATGGCGCCTACCATAACCCATCAGTAGGCAAGCCAAACCCGTAGTCCGAAACTAGTAGTAACAAATACATAACATAGTCCCCAAAACCTGGTGAAATCAGTACAAGAGCTCCTAGCATAATAAGAATACAAAATAAAGTTCCAAGGAAATTACATAGATACAACTCATCTCTGAAACAACATAGAGACTAGTCTAGAACATAAGAAGGAGGAAAGTAATACTCCAAACTTTAGGAGCTCACCCTATATATCTAAACCATAGCTTCTCCGCATGATGCACATATCAACAACAATAACCGATACTATGATTTACGGGATGTAGAAGTGTAGTATGAGTACTAAACATGCGGTACTCAGTAGATAACTACCAATTGAGCTCCAAAGATAATGCAGATATATATAACATATAAACAGAATTGAAAACTACACTCAAAATTCTAGCAACAACATAAGAAATCCAATGAGATAATAAGGATATGCTATCCTATTCATGTCCAAGAAACTAACATAATAAGGCTAAGAAAATATCAAGAATGAGCTATCCTATTCCAGCCATACTCAGAAATCTCAACACTATACCTTATATCACTAGCCAATATATGAATAAAGGGAGAAAGAAGGATATATAACAGTATACAAGGCCAAGAAAGGAATATACCATATAATAAATGAAGGAAGAAGGCGATATACGATAATATCGTAGCTATATATAGCTAGATATGCATATATATATATATATATATATATATATATATATAAACACAAGGTCAACTCGAAGTACAACCTAAAGCATCAGAATAGCATTTTAGGACCTCATAATCATAGCAGGAACTAGTGCTAGTATACTCAGGGTTTCTAATCCATATGTCTAACCTTGAGTTAATCATGCATAATAATGAAATTGTAAGATAAAAGAGCCATATCATACCTCAAATCTCGATACTGAATCAGTAACCAATTTTTCATAAACTAGCCATAACAATGATAATAACTATAGCAACGACAACACAACTAACCGGCTAGTCCAGACAAATAATACCTAGTCCAGACAAATAATACCTAACCAAGACTTTCATGAATCCCTACTGCCCAAGCTCAGAAGGTTCAATCAACATACAACACACCACAATCCATAATCATCACCCATACCTATACAACCCTCGATAAGGCTGATCGATATAGGTGCATATTGGTGATAGGCAAAGTGCATGCAAAGATGAATGCAACAGAATCCACAATATCATAATCGATTCAAGTATCATAATGTATATCTGGACTTAAAATGGTAAGTATGATGAATATCATAATCATCACCATCACAACCATCATCATCATAATCGTCATCTGAAATCTAACTGGGTAGATATAATAGACATCACAACCATTCCCAGGAATCAAAACGGGCAAATGAACATATCATCATAATCATTCTCCAGCCTTATTGAGTATATAAGCATATCATTATAATCACCCTCTAGCCTTGCCATGTATATAGGCATATTATGATACTTATCCTCTGATTTTGCCGGGCATATAGGCAAATCATCAGAATCATCCTCCGACCTTGCAAGGCATAAAAACATATCATCATAATCATTAACACTTTTATATAACATGAATACTATAGTCCGTTATCAGATTTTACCTGGAATTTATATCATCAATACATCTTCCTCCGTCCCATACTAGAGAAATATGTATATAGATATATAATAGGTGCACCAACTTAAGCCATGGCTAAAATGAGTGTAAATTCATAAATCCATTACCCAGGGTGTCATAACCCAATTTCTCATACTATAACCCACCAGTAGGCAAGTCAAATCTATAGTTCGGAATAACTATAAAAAGAGAGATGTGAATAATCATTATCCAAGTTCTCCAAATTATCTACAAGCTTCAATCCCACCTTATGTCACCCTTTAGGATTTTTAGCTCTCAAGAAATGGATGAAAAATAAGAAAAAGGGCTAAAATGGACTATTTATACCTATAGCAGGCATCCGGATGCCGCTACTGCAATTGCTCATTGCGGTCGCGATATGCACACATAAAATGCATATTGCAATCGCAATTTATGCTTTGTGATTGTAATTTTGGAAAAAGAGAATAAAATGCATGGGAAAAATGCGATTTACCCTTTGTGATCCAAGTTGTACCAGCAATCTGGTGCACCAGATTTTCTATGTCCAAAATAGACTCAATCGAGTGTTTGTGATTTATTCAGAACCCCGTATATATAAACGAACTATGTAACATAGCAGATTTGATGTTTTGGATATGATGGAACACTCTAAATTTACATCCGAGGTTGTTTTGACTAAATATGGATCCCACACCCAATCTTCTAATTTCTCAATATTCCGAACAATAGGTCGAAATGAGCCCAGTTGCCTTGGGACCCAAACCAAGGGTCTACCTAGCCTAAAATTGAGATTTCAAAACTGATGGCGCTATTGAAAATCTCATCCAAGGTTATATACTAGGATTTTTAGCCCTAGGCCAAATCCTAAACAACGAAAACTCTAAAATAGAGAAATGAGCCTAAAATCCAAACAAACTATCCGATCACCGACTGACAGTTTTGGCAAGTCATAAATAACTTGTAGCTGTTGTGGGAAGGCTCAAAATACCAGAAATGCATGCAAATCAAGGAAATAACTGGGTGGGTCATTACAATATCGACTAATAAAAGGACTTTCATCCATGAAAATCAATGCATAAAAAGATATTAAAAGCTAGAAAGGATGAGATACTGGGCCCACATGATTTGAGCATGACTTCCCAGATATCCTCCACAAATAGAGAACACTTCCAAGGGATTTTGCCATAGGTATCCCTTTTTCAACCAGCTCTCTCACTTTACTTTTTAAATAGCCAAAGCTCAACCTCAACAACCAATTGGCCTGCAACTGAACTAAAGAAGGTTGATGTATGCAAATTCAAACCACGACACACTAATACCATCTCGATACCCGTACTGTCAATCAAAAGCTTACCCAAGATAAAAGTAAACCAAGGCAAGAGTCATACAACCAACTCCAAATCCAAATACAACCTTCTTTTACCATTCCACACTTGCTATATACTCTAAAATAGAAGGAAAATAACCCGAGTCTTGCTCGCGCAATCTCATCATAGAGAACTCAAAGAACTAAAGCTGGTACACTAAATGTCCACAAACGAAAACATAAGAATAAGATCATAAGGTGCTATCTAGGAACACAAATGGAGATAATCAAGGAATGCGATCTATGTTAATGCTACCACTAGTCGAGATGGTAATCAAAACTAAAATTTAAAAGTTCAAGGAATAACTACTCATCACTAAACAATCCTTTCCAGGATGTTCCATCAAGTGAGAATGAAGCCATGCCGAATCCAACTCAAGCATATTACTCCCGTTGAGTATATTATCTAAAAATCCCAAAGAAAACTAAAGACCTAAGGTTAAAACTGAAGGAGCCAATACCATGTCCATTGACTAGCATTTGAACATCTATCAACTATAATCCATCTTAACTCAAGAAGACCGAGTAGGTTAGAGGTGTGCAAAAACCAAATCGGCCGATAAACCGAACCGATAAAAATGTTATTGCTTTATTGTTATTGGGTTATTGGGTTAACTGGTTTTAAAGGTTTTATAAAAAAAATTATTAGGTTATTGGTTCGTTCAATTTTTTCATATTGGGTTAATGGGTAAACCGATAACCCAATGAGAATATATATATATATATATATATATATATCTTAATTTATTTTTAATTTCTATAAATTAACAAATCTATTATTTCAATTATACAAACTCTTAAATTCTCCTAACAACATTTAGTTCAAACTTGAAAATTCTTGTAAATTAAAACACATCATGTAGGATTTTTTGTTACAACTAAGATTCTATTCTTTTTAATGTTAGTTACTACTATTTCTATTTTATGAGTATTTTTTTATTGGTTAAACCGAAAATCGAACCGATAAGGACTAAAAATTGATAAACCGAAAACCGATAAAAATTATCTTATTGGTTTGGTTATTGGTTTAGCATATTTAAAATGAAAATCGATAAATCAAATTGATAATATATAAAACAGAACCAAACTGACCGATGCACACCCCTAGAGTAGGTACCCACAAAGTAGGATCGACCAACCTATAGATGAAATCTGCACAAAGACAAATCTAAAATGAAGGCTCCACTCAAGCTCTACAACTCCAAGCTGAAATCTCAACACTAAGGCTGAATCGCTCGATCTCAACTACCTAAACCGGACCTGAAGACGGGGAGGCATTTATACTCAAAATCTATCATAACTTTCAAATCGCCATTCCAAGGCATCAAATCCAAAATTGAGCCAACAAATCCAAACTAAAGTCAAATACTCACATCAACCATACTGTCTGAATCAGTCATATTCGTACTAAATCATGTCGAGCTGAAATGGAGATATAGTTGGAGAATGAAATCACGAGATAAATCACCAGATGAAATCATAAAGAATCAACTTCATATCTATTAGAGGCATGAACTATCAACACATACTCAAGAACTCCCCAAGTCTTCAACACACTAGTAATGGCAAACACTTTAGCAACTCAGAGAAATGCAACTTTAATTGAGCACTAACCTGTCAAATACTCCATCTTGGCAAAGATTACTCTTAGGAAATTATTATCAAGGAGAATCACTCTACCAGATCTTTTTAGGTTGAATAACTCTAAAATAGGAGATTTCCTAAATCCATCCATATAGGACAATCAAAACTCAAACAAGCCATGAATCACCTCACCAAGGAAGACAATACCAATCTTGACATCAATGTCAAGGTTAAGACCATTACTGAAAAATAAACCAAGCAGCTAAAGATAAAAAATTTCCACTTTTCCAACTCAAGAAGCGATCACAGAAAATACTAGCTATCTCTAACTCTCTAACTCCACTTTAGACAAGAACTACATCTGACAAGAAGGGAGCATCCAATCTCCACACTCGTACCAAAATCAAACTATCATAAGAAAATAAATGCAAAAAATCTAATAGATGAATCCAAGACATCAATATCAAACCACTATCGGGCGATGAAATAGCCACAAATGAAAAATGAATCCAAAATTGGTCAGGCTAAAAAATGGGCTACATAGAAAGGGATAGCTAATGTAAAACCCTTCAAAACCTAAGAGTCAAGTCTGAGAATTCCAAACTCAAGAACAGGTAATATAGCGAATAGTCCAATGCTAGAGAAGGTCAACTAACCTTCAATCAATAATCCACTCCAGAATCAATCTAGCATAGCCAACAGAAGAGAAAAACAACTAACCTTACCTTGCAATAGAAAGGAAATCATCAAATTGGGCTATAGTTGCTCAAGCCACCGAATAAGAACAACACAAAATAGAATTCTAACAAGATAACACTAGTCTAAATAGCTGCCCAGTGAGGATCAATTACATCAAACAAAAATTAATAACAATAACAGTAGAAACATCAATATAATACATAAGCGGTACCAAAATAAACTTCAATAGCATGTACCACACAAGGGCCACAAAAAGGCCAATATGCCAAGGTAAATGGGAATCGAACCCAAATGCTATACCTATATGAGAAAATGTCAAAACTAATTTACTTTATCTACTACTAACAGAAATAATCCACCGGGATAGTCATATAATCATGAATTTAATAACAAGGCACATAACAACCATTATAAACTTATCAAGGCATATAATTATTAATAGGTATGAAAACCCCAATACATACAAAGGGAAAAGGTAAATATGGGAAATAAAACACACCTATCATGGTGAAATCTGCAATTACATGCCTGGCAGGTCTACGGGAGAATAAATCTTAATGAGTCCAAACTCGGTCCGACCGAGTGATTCATCAAATAAGGCGCCAAGTACACTATCTCTAATTGACGGTGCCACAATATCACGAGGCTGATCTAAATGAGCTGAATCACTAGTAATCCTACACTGGGGATAGTCTTTAAACCAGTAACTAATCTCTCTGCAGCTTTAGCAAACTCCTGAAGCCCTAAGTTGGCGAGATACATGAATCAAACCTAAATGGCTAGCCAACTGACACTAAGAGCACTCTCTACTTCCATGATTATCCTTCCCCCAGTTATATCCTACCTTAAGAACTCTACGCTGTTGGGAATTACATGCTACTCTATTGTAACAACCAGCCTATGTCGGGAGCACTCTTCAGACCAATGTCATATCTCGACACAACCAAAACAATCCCCTAGAATAATTTTAGGTTCTACATATTCTGATCAAGAATAATCACCATGACTAATCTAAGATTTACCCATAATTGAAAAGTACCTGCGTAGAACTGATAGGCCATAGATGAAGCTGACCTCCATAGAAAGGATCCTCACTCCCAGATTAAATAACAATAGCATTATATTGATAGCATGGCCTCTTGCTTCCATCTTTATAGGTCTCAATACACACTTCTTCTATGTACCTCGCATGATCTATAATCCAAGAGAAGAAATACCCTGTTGTTATCACGTGCTCTGACACCGAATAGAGTGGCAATACCAATCTTTTATTAACTCTACGCACTATATCCTACTCAAAAGGATATACCATAGAAATATAAATGGCCTACTCGAGAAATCCAATCTCATACTAAGAAACTGATAAAGGACTCTTATAAAGACCAATAGGCTAAACTCCAATCTGAGAATTACATGATGAACTGAATGTTATTCTTGGATGTGAAGTATCCATAATTAGACTCTGGATTCCCAATTCTAAACCTCGATTTGATGTAGTCATAAGATCTACTAGAGCCTGAGCTAGCCCTAAATCCTTTGGCTGAATTTAAAGATCTTTAATATCCATCACTAACTCCCTAGTCATATACTATATTGAAATGCGTGCTAAAGTCTCATATGCATTTATCAATAACTTTGCATCATTCTTTTAGGATAGAATAGAATCAAATAATATGCATGAGGCTCATAGCAATAAGGATACACGGCACGAAGTCAGGAAATAAATTTCCTAGGAGTTCTATATAGACTCCATTGATAGGTAAGGGACGTCTTCACACCAATCTACAACACTTAACTAAACACTTAGCTCTTGTATTAATATGCTAGTGAACCTACGCTTTGATACTAATTTGTCATAACCTAATTTCTCAGGTCATAATACGCTTACCATAACCCACTAGTAGGCAAGTCAAACCCATAGTTTGGAACTTATAGTAATGGACTACCAAAAGAAATGAAGAAAGAATGTGGAATAAATAGAATAAAAGACCAAATACGTAACATAGTCCCCAAAACCTAGTAAAATCAGTGCAAGAGCTTCTAGTATAATAAGAATACAAAATAAAGTTCCTAGGGATTATGCTGATACAAATCACCTTTGAATACAATATAGAAACTAGTTTAGTATATTAGAGAGAGAAGAATAATACTCCAAATTTCAAGATCTCACCCTACATCTCCAAACCGTAGCTGCTCTGCATGATGCATACATCAACTATAATAACCTATACAATAATATGTGAGCTGTAGAAGTGTAGTATGAGTACCAAACAAGTGGTACACAGTAGAAAACTACCGACTGAGCTACAGAGATAATGCAGATATATATAACATATAAACAGAATAAAAAACAACACTCAAAATTCTAGCAACCACATAAGAAAATTAATAAGATAATAAGGATAAACTTTGATATTCATGTCAAAGAAACTAATATAATAAGGCTAAGGAAGTATCAAGGATGAACTATCCTATTGCAGCCATACTCAGAAATCTCAACACTACACTACATATCACCGGCCAATATATAAATAAAGAGTAAAAGAAGAATATATAATAGTATACAAGGACAAAGAAGGATTATAGAATCTAAATAAATATAGAAAGGAAGGGATATATAGTAATATCTTAGCTATATATAGCTAGATATTGAAAAGCCCCAAGTTTTGGGTCCATGAAAATTTCTTAAGCTATGGGCTTACTGCCTTGTTATGACCCACCCTACGAGTAGTAGGGTGTCTTGATGGGTTATGTGGTCCTATTTGTAAGGTATCTATTGCATGGGTTTTTGAGTTACTATCCTGGGTACGAGTCATAGGGTGTGGTTACGGGTACTAGGGACCTAAGTTATAACCAAATCAGAACGTTAATAGCTAAGCTGTACTCTGAGTATAAGCCACTCAGTATGAGTTGTAAGGATATGTTATGAGTTGCGGGATGAAATCATAGGATGTCGAGTATTTAACCCATTTGGGTTTTGTGTTGGCTACGATTGGACCCTATGAGTCGTAGGGTCTCATTATGAGTGGGTTGGTCGAGTCATAAGGTCGACAATATATAATGGTCCAAGTCACTTTATTGGTTACAAATTAAGGTGAAGATTCATAAGGAATTATTACGAGTCAATGGTTGACTTGTAATTAGAGGCGACCCTTTTCCAGATTTTAAGTTAAGGGCATTCTGGATATTTCGCCTCTTACCCAAATTAAAACCCATGTCTTATAACCCCTTTAGGGTATTATTAGCACTAAAACACACATTAGAGTAAATTCTAAAACACTCCAAAAGGTTCACTCTATTCCCTTAAGCAAGTCAAGATAGGGTTTCACAAAGTTAATCAATTAGGGCTTTTAAGGGTGATTTCTCTCTGTACTTTTTATTTTTAAGCCATGTTACTCTTTCCTTATTGTCAATTTTGTAAAAGCATGTGATTTAAAGTTTTATTCATAAGATATTGATGTTGGTTTGAACTATGGGTTGGGCATTTTGAATATAAATTGTTTAAATACTTTTCTACGATGTTTATGAAGTTATTGTGCTTAAATTAAAGGTTGGTAAATACATAGCGGTGCATGGGAATGGTGGATGGAAATAGGGATTCAAAGAAATCCTAAAATCAAATTATTTGGAATGGAAATTAGTGATAATCTCAACCCATTTGCATAATTGAATTTTGGTATGTGCATTATCACTTTGCTTAACTTATCTCTTAAAACTAATAGATGGTATAACTGATTAAATGATTAAGGATGGGTTTGAAAACCCTGTGGGGGTACATGGGAATCCCCCAAGTGATTTTATTATAAAAATCTTGCAGGATATATGGGAATCCCCCAAGTGACTTTAATAATAGAGTTTGTGGGATACATGGAAAACCCCTAAATGTTGGAAAATGACATTCCTTGCAAGCTATAGTCAGTATAATAATACCCCTAAATAACACCTTAATAATTGGCTCCTATAGTTGGTAGTAAGGTTATGTGTTAAATGTTTTAATTGAGCAATAATGGGGGTTGTGATATCTAGTCATGGAGGTGTGAGTCTGAAAGGTTGACACTGGGAATTCCTTTTTACCAACATAAGGATTGGTCTTGATGACCATGTACTATCGGGTATAAGGAAATCCCCTAAGTGTATATATACACATATGTATCATAGAGGGCTGAGGGTATAAGAAAATCCCCGATCACCTATGGTATCTCCTGTTTGTGCGGCTAACACACATTGAGGCCCGTCTAGGGGTAACACTAGACCCATATTGACCATGGGTGGATTATGACGGTAACACTTCAGAATCCAGGTTAATGTTTAAAAGTGCATGCTAAACTTATTCCCTATATCGATATGGTATATATAGGTATTTTCATATAGTTATATCTATTGGTTTGACTTGGTTTTGAATTGATGGAATTACTTTACCTTTATTCCTAAGTTACTCACTAGTATTTACCCCGCTAACCACCTTTAAATGTTGTATCCCTATAGAATGCTATAACTATTTGTACTTCCACTCTTCCTGCTCAGTTACTAGTTAATTCGGGGATAAATTTTGAGTCAGACTAAATTGGTGAGTTTTCTTACTTTGGAAGACCCCATTTCATGCTATGGATTTTTTTTATGTCCTTACTATTTATTTTAGTCTTTATTTTGGCTATGGTCGGGGGCATGTCTTGATTGGATATTATTTAGTTTTGATTAGAGGCTTTATTGGACAACTGTGAACTTGAGATGGTTTGGCTGTTGGTCAGTCCTAGTTATATTCATATCATAATAACTTTAACTCTAAATTATCTTATCTTGTTATATGTTCAAAATTTATTCGATATAGGGTGTATAGTGGTTAATGGTGTGTGGTATTGAGGGTAGTCTCCGATCCTTATTGGACTTGAGATACCTGACATAGACAGGCCCTGGTTTGGGTCATGCCAAGATGGTATCAAAGCACTTAGTTCAGGGTTAATTGGGTATCCACAAAGTCGTGTTGAGTAATGTCTCTTATATGGGTGTGTAGAGTGCCACACATATAAGGAAGAGGATATAAGGAATTTAGGAATGTTTCTCTTTCTTGTTGTTCTATTTTTGGGCTATAGAGTCTAGGTTCTTGAACTCTCCCCTAAATCTTCTTTTGTTTGCCTTTAAGATCATGCCCTCCCAATGGCCTGAAGCTCATAGAAACCCATCTTTCCCACTCAAGGACGACGTGGATAGATCTCATCCAACTTATATGGTATAAACCCGGTCAAGGGTCACTGCTTTTTATTTCCTCTGTGGAGTTCCATTGGTCTCCACTGGCCCTACTCTAACAAGTGACACTCATGCTCAGTCACCTCAAGGAGATGTTACCAATGCCAAGTTTTGATGTTTTATTCATCTTTTGAGCCAAATAGTGGCCTAGCTATCACGCCAATCTGATCTTATTGGTGTGGGAAGAAATAAGGAAAAAGTGAGAAATAGAAAGAGCAAGAAGTCCTAATATTTAGACCAGGGGGGTTAGAGAAATAGTGGTAGAAGTGGTGGACAATAATCTGAGAAAGGGAATCTGAGGAGATCCCATGTGGTTTTTAGTATCTCTTATCCTTAGTCTTTTGGTGAATATTGTTTTTGGGCTGGTGGAGCTCGGTCAGCCTCACCCTATCCTCCTTACAGATTTTGTGGTTGGTTGCACTGCAATTATTATTATAAGGGAAGGAATCAATGTTTTAGTTGTGGTTAGTTGGGTCATATGCAGCGGAAGTATCCCACAAAGATTGACACTGAGGAAAATAAGATACTATCTACCACTTTTCTAACTCCTACATTGAAGGGTGCTACTTCTGGCTCCCGCACTAGTTGAGACTAACTCTGTGCTCTCACCATTCTTTAGGAGTCTAAGGCATCTCCTGATGTCATTAATGGTATGTTGAAACTTTTTTCTCGTGATATGTACTATTTACTTGATTTAGGGTCACTCTTTCTTATCTGACCTTATTTGTGGTTGTATATTTTGGTTTTAGTCTTAAGTGTATTTTGGACCCCTTTCCTATTTTATCCCTGGTAGGTGACTCAGTGGTGGCTAGAAGAGTCTATAGTGGTTGTTTGGTATATGTGGGTTGATAGATTTAGTAGATTTAGACATGGTTGATTTTGATGTCATATTGGGGATTGATTGGTTGCAGTCATGCTATGCTTCTCTAGACTATAGGACCTGAAAGGTCATTTTTAAATTCCTTAAGGAGCTGGTTTGGAAATGAAAAAGGGAGTTCCCTAGCAACTAATGGGAGGCTCAAATTATATCCTCGAGCCGGGAAGCTGAATTTTGAGGGGTGTCTTTACCATTTGGTTTGAGTAAAAGATTCTAACTCGGAAATTCCTTCATTACCTTTCATTTCTATGGTTAATGAATTTCCTGAGGTTTTCCCTAATGACCTTTTTGGTATCCCTCCCAATAGGGAAATTGTTTTTGGGATTAATCTCTTCCTGAACACTCGTTCTATCTCTATCCCTCTTTATAGAATGAATCCAGTTGAGTTGAAGGATCTTAAGGAATAGTTGAAGTATCTTTATGATAAGGGTTTGTCCATCCAAGAGTTTCTCCGTGGGGTGCTTCTATTTTTTGTGCGTAAGAGGGATAGTTTCCTATGGGAATATATAGGTTATCGGTTGGTGAACAAGTAATTTAGGGTGACCTGATTATGGGCTGGACCACATGTATATATGTATATATATATATATATATATATATATATTACACGGAGTACTCTGTTAGTAGTGGATGATGGTTGATAGACACTAAGTTTGAAACTTAGATGTTGATTTTGGTGAAACGAGTATGTTAGCACGAGGAAAGCGATGTGAGATTTGTTAGGGAATATTGTTAGGTTTAGTGGGATGTGCTTAAGAAGATGAGGTTGATGACATTAGGGATATAGGAGTGGGAAAGTTGTGATATACAGGCCAGAGGTCCAAGTTGAACTAATGGATTAGGGGGCTAAGTCATTAAATAGAATAGGGCACGGAGTTTGTAACACTATATTGAAACCGCGGTAGCATCTAAATAGATGAGGTTTTAGATATAAGAGAGTCAAGTGTCCCTAATATATGTCCATGGTGATACCCTTTAGAGCGGAGTGTTGTACTTATAGTTGTAGTAAGATAAGGATCGAGAGCTAATCTTAAATTTCTCCTAGCAGTGGTCTTCAGGAGAGAGTTAGGAGAATTTACTCATATTCTAGTGATTCCCTCCTATTATGATTGATAAGTCACTTTACTAGTGTTGTACGCATTCTAATAGTGCTTATGTATAAATCCCACATTCTATGTGCCGTATATGTCCATACCCTAGTTCCTGAAATAAGGCAATAATGGTTCTTAGAAATCTGAACTTCCAAGAGCTCAAGCTCTATGTCATAATGCTCATGATCCATACATTCATATCTCACATTATGCTCAGTTCCAAGAAATAATAGTTTCAAGTGGTAATCCTTACCTTATTCCCTAAATATGAATCTTGGAAATTACGTTATATTACCCATGATATATGTAGTCATATTTCTCCTAGTGCCCAGTCCTAAGGACTCATGCTATTATGGGTTTAAGTCAGAATAATCCTTTATTTATAACCTAGGTGGTTGATATGGAGTACCTCATGCCTATTATACTGTGTCTTATTTTGTGGGTCTGTCCTTAAGTAGTACGACAAATAGGAGTTGTAATTAGGAAGTGACCCCCCTCATTCTTGATGATTCTACTCTAGTTTCTCAGTGAACCTTCTTATGTTAGAGTGGTAGTGTCTATGAAAGAGTAGTAATGTTTTGGATGAGGGAGTAAATGCCCTTGTTGTGAAATTTTAGGGTGACTACTAGGGCTAAGGTTATAGGTGTAGATGGAAGAGTCGGATGAATTTTGTTATACGGAATAGTTAAGGGAGGGAGATGTGGTAAGAACCTTTATGATGTAATTAAGGGTGCCAATTTTAGTTAGGGAGGAAGGAGCTCTGTGGGGAGATGGAGGGGACATGAAGTCCGACTACCCATTCTTGCTCTCCATTCCAAATAATCATGCTTACAGTATGTGCGTATTCTTAACATTTTTTCTGACTTTGTTAAAGAGAAGTATGGTTGTATATCTGTGGTAAATTGAGCTAATAAATGCCTTGTCCCATTATTTGAGGAAGAATGATCCTAAGGGTGAAGTATGAAATGCCCCAAGCTTTTGGTCCTTGAAAATTTATGGAGCTTTGGGCTCACTTCCTTGTTACGACTCACCCTACTAGTCGTAGGGTGTCTTGATGGCCATGAGACCCTAGTTATAAGGTGTACAGTGGATGTGTTTTGAGTTACTGTCCTGGGTATGACTTGGGGGTACGAGTCATATGGTGTCGTTACGGGTCCTACGGACCCAAGTCTTAACCAAATCAGAAAGTTAGTGCTGAGTTTTGCTCTGAGTATGAGTGTCTTACTATGAGTCGTAAGGACATGTTATGAGTTATGGGATGGAATTATAGGATGTCCAGTATTTAACCCATTTGTGCTCTGTGTTGGCTATGACTGGACCCTACGAGTCTTAGGGTCTCATTATGAGTGGGTTGGTCAAGTCATAAGGTTGACAGTATATGGGGATCCTAATCACTGTCTTGGTTACGACTCGAGGTGACGATTTGTAAGGAGTGGTTACAAGTCAATGGTTGACTCATAATCAGAGGTGACCCTTTTTTAGCTTTTAAGTTAACGACATTCTATACATTTCCCCTCTTACCTCAATTAAAATCCACATCTTATAAACCCTTAGGGTTTCATTAGCACTAAAAGACACATCAGAGTAACTTCTGAAAAACTCTTAAAGGTTCTCTCTATTCCCTAAAAAATTCAAGCTAGTGTTTCATCAAGTTAATAAATTAGGCCTTTCAATGGTGATTTCTCTCCGTACTTCTTGGTTTTTAAGGCATCTTACTCTTTCTTTATTGTCAATTTTGTAAAAACATGTTATTTAAAGTTTTATTCACGAGATATTGATGTTGGTTTGAACTATGGGTTGAGGGTTTTGAATATATATTGTTTAAATGCTTCGTCTATGATGTTTATGAAGCTATTGTGCTTAAATTAATAGTTGGTAAATACATTGGGGGTGCATGGGAATAGTGCATGGAAACAGGGGTACAAAGGAATCCCCAAATCAAATTGTTTGGTATGGAAATTAGTGATAATCTCAACCCACTTGCATAATTGAACTTTGGTATGTGCATTATCACATGGCTTGACTTATTTCTTGAAACTAATGCATGGTATAAACGGTTAAATAGTTAAGTATGGTTTTGAAAACCTTGTGGAGTACACGGGTATCCCCCAAGTTATTTTATTATGAAAATATTGCAGGGTACACGAGAATCCCCCAAGTGACTTTAATAATGAAGTTTGCGGAGTACATGGGAATCCCCTAAGCTTTGGCTAATGACATTGCTTGTAAGCTATTGTCGGTATAACGATAACACTTAATAACGCCTTAATAATTGAATCCTAGAATTGGTGGTTTGGTTATGTGTTAAATGTTTTAATAAGGAAATAATGTGGGTTATGATAGCTAGCCGTGAACGTGTGAGTCCGAAAGCTTGACACTAGAAACTAATGTTTGCTGACATGAGAATTGGTCTTGATGACCAGATACTTGTGGGCTACAAGGAAATCCCCCAAGTATATATACATACATATGTATCATAGAGGGTGAAGGGTAAAAGGGAATCCCCGACCACCTATGGTATCTCTGGTTCATGTGGCTCACATGCACTAAGGCCCATTTGGGGTAACACTGGACCCATATAGCCCGTGGGTGGAATATGACGGTAATGCTTCGCAACCCAGGTTAAGGTTTTAAATTACATATTAAACTTTTTCCCTATCCCAACATGGTTTATATATATATATATATATATATATATATATATATATATATGTATGTATGTATATGTATGTGTGTATTTGCATATGGTTATGTATGTTGGTTTGACTTGGTTTTTAATTGATGGAATTACTTTATCTTTATCAATGAGTTACATTCTAGCGTTCACCCTGCTAACTGTCTTCGGACGTTGTATCCCCATGCGATGCCAGAATCGCAATATTTTCACTTCTCTTGCTCAGTGAATAGTTGATTTGGGGACAACTTTTGAGTTAGACTGAAGTGGTGAGCTTTCATTCTTACGAAGACCCTATTTTATGCTAGGGATTTCTTTATGTCTTTACTATTCTTTTTGGTCTTATTTTATTTGTGGTCGGGGGCATGTCCAGACTTGATATTCTTTGATTTTGATTAGAGGCTTTGTTGGACCACTGTGGACTTGGGATGGTTTGGTTGTTGTTTTTATTTAGTTATATTTGTATCGTAATAACTCTAACTCTAAGTTCTCTTATTTTGTTATATATTCAAAATTCATCCGACATAGGGTGTATGGTGGTTGAGGGTTTATGGTATTGGTGGTGGTCTCCGGTCCTTGTTGGACTTGAATACCCAACACGGCCAGGCCCTGGTTTGGGTCGTGTCAGATACACACACACAAATATATATATATATATATATATATATATACAAGGTTAACTCAAAGTACAACCTAAAGCATCAGAATAACATTTTAAGACCTCATAATCACAGCAGGAACTAGTGCTATTGTACTCAGGGTTTCTAATCCATACGTCTAATCATGAGTTAATCATGCATAATAATGAAGTTGTAAGATAGAAGAGCCAAAATCATACCTCAAATCTTGATACTAAATCATTAACTAGTTTGTCAAAATTAGCCATAATGAAGATCATAACAATGATAATAACAATAGCAACGACAACGCGAGTAATCGGCTAGTCTAGACAAACAATACCTAATCGAGCTTTTCACGAACCCCCATCACCCAAGCTCAGAAGGTTCAGTCAACATACAAGATACCACACTCCATACTCATCACTCATACCTATGTAATCCCCCAAAAGGCTAATAGATATGGGCGCATACTAGTGATAGGCAATAAGCATGCAAAGATGAATACAACAGAATCCACAATATAATAACAGATCCAAGTATCATATTGTATATCCAGACTTGAACCGGTAAGTATAATCAATGTCATATCATCTTCATTACAATAATCATCATCATATTCATCCTTCTAAATTAAACCAGGTATATATAATCAACATCATAACCATCTTTCGAAATCAAATCAGGTATATAAGCATGTCATCATAATCATCCTCCGGCGTGCTGGGTATATAAGAATGTCATCCTAATCAACCTTCGGCCTTGCCGAGCATATAAGAAAATAATCATAATCGTTCTCCGACCCTGCTAGGAAAAAAACCATATCATCATGACACGACCTGATCAGAGGCCTTGTCGTAATGGGCATCTCAAGTCCAACCAGGATCGGGGACCACCCCCAATATCCAACCAACCATCCAGCATATACCCTAATTTAGATGAATTCCTAACATATAACAAGATAGCATGTAATAGCACTAATCCAGACTCTAGGATAGGTTGATGACCGAGATCGACCCAAGTGAGTCTAACTGTCCCAAACAACCGATAACCATAACCAAACCGTAAACCAAAACAAAAACAATAACCAAACTAAGTTTCATCACATAAAGTAACAGGATGGAACAATGAGAAATTTCGTCCAATGGTATCAGCCCCAATACCAATGTCACTACTAAGGTTAACATCAATACTGATCCCGCCCATGCCAACCCATAGTAGTTCCACAAAAGCCTCTAACCAAAAGAAAATCAATATACGATTAGGATATGCCCCCAACCATAGCCAAAATCAATATCCATAAGTAAACCAAAGTATATAAAAATGTCCATAACACGAAATGGAGCCTTCTGAAAATATGAAAGCTCACCACTTCAATCCAAAAGCTGATCCCGAAATTTAATCACTATGCATGAGGAGTATAATGGCCGATTACTGCATAGCTTGGGGATACAGGCACTCGAAGATGGGTTAGTGGGTGAACGCCAACATGAACTCAAGATAAGCATAAAATAATGCTGACCAGTAAAACCAAGTAAACCAACCATATGCATACAATCCATATATATATATATATATATAACCATACCGGGAAAGAAGATCGGGCTTAGAATGAATTTAAAACCATTAACCTGGGTATGTGTAGCTTAACCATCTAAAACTACCCACGGGCTATATGGGCCAATGTAACCCTCTGAATAGTCCCTAATGCGTGTAGCCACACGAAACAGAGATACCATAAGAGTAGGGGATTCCCAAGTACCCTATCCTCTATAATACATATGTATAATGTACTAAGAGGATTTCTATATACCTCATAGTGTCATATATGATCTCCATGACCAACCCCTCATGTCAGTAAACATGAGTTTCCATTGTTCGTTCATTGAAATCCCACCTTTATGGTTCGCTATCACACCCCCCATTATTGCCTAACTTAAAACCATTTCAAACCAACCAATCGATTATTCCATTTATTATTAACCAAGGCTATTAATAGTGGTATCGTCATACCAACTATAACTTACAAGTTTTGTCCTTAGCCAAACCTTAAGAGATTAAGGGATTCTCGTGTACTTATTTATTAAGTTAACTTGAGGGAGTCCCATGTACACCACACATATTCCATTATTATGTTTGCTTAGGGGGGAACTATGTACCCCGTAAGTTGTTCATTAACATGTTTACTTGAGAGATTCCATTGTACCCTGCAAGGAGTTCACTTAACCATAACGATGACTTCCAAACAATCCCATTTAACCATTCCAAACCATTTAAACCATTTATACCATTTAAGGTTCCATTAAAAAGTCCAACAACATAGTAAAAGCATTCTCATAGACATTTTATCAAACATATTAGGGGCATAGTGTTTCCAAAACAAAGATCAAATATCAATTAACCATTCCCATGCAACCAAATATCCAAACCACTGTTAAACATGTCAATACATAATCAAAACAGGGGAAAACCATAACCAAGTCTTTATAACCAAAACCCCCAACATTTATTTGAAAACCCAAAACCATATAACACTTCTTCCATGAAAACAATTTATAAAATATGCCTATAGTTGGAACTAACAATGACGGAAAGAGTACATGCCTTAAATTGGGTAGAAGATGGAGGGAAATCAATCCTTAGGATGAAACCGTAGCTTCCTTTGCCAAAGAACTTTAGAGAGGATTAAAAAGTGTCTTATAAGTGTTAATGAATGAAATAATAGGGAAAATAACTTCCAAAGTGAGTTAAAAGTCATGGGTCCTTATTAGGTTAAGTGGGGAAATTTCTAGATTGCCCTCACTTAAACTGCATAAAATTCCCATCAGGGGGTACGATTAACCATACCAGTAGTACCTCTAATACAAATGGTACCCACCACTCATACCCTAGGCCTCCCCTTACACCCAACACTTTCCAAGGTACGATTTATCCAAAATAAGCCGTACCCAAAGCATATGACCCATACCCCTGGAGGAATAGAATCATAAGAGGTTTAATATTGTCCACCATACGAGTCCATGGTATGAATTGTACCCTGGCTTACGACTCATGGTGAGCCACTCATACTCAGATACAAGTTAGGCCACCAAGTCTAAGATTAAGTAAAGGAAAAACCCTAGCCAATCAACCCGTATCAAACCATACGACACGTACCAACCTAAATTGTACCCATTCCAGACCCCAATCCAATCCACCAACCAATACTGGTCAGCATACGACCAAGTCATACCACTCTTACCCATGTATACGACTACTACCCACCGATTATATGTTGTCTAGAACCTAGAAATCTAGGATGTTTTCTAAGGGTCCCAAATCCAGGGTTTTTCACATCATAATCATCAACACACACACACACATACACACATATATATAATATGAACACTATGGTCTAGCATCGGGGTTTACCCAGAATTTATATCATTAATACATCATCTTCTTTCATCCCATATCGGAGTGATGGTATAAAGATATATAATAGGTGCATGAACTTAAGCCATGGCTAAAAATAGTGTAAATCCATAAATCCATTGCCTGGGATAAACTTTGGGACTAAATTATTATAAAAGAGTAAAAAGGATCAGAATCTCTCACGATCAAGGTAAATAGTAGTATCAGAATCATAGACCAAAATCTGCCTCAGTTATATTTTTAAAATGCCATTTTTAATATCTTTCACATTGGGTATCCATTATGAAAGTAATTATTGTAATAAAGAAATCCATTTTTAAGGTGAAAAGTGGGCTTTAACCCCTATTTGGGAAAACAGTAATAAAATCATATTTTAGTTAAAATTGTATCATCTACCGATTTGATGATAGTAAATGTACCAAATCTATGCATGATATCACCAGTATTCAAACAATGGAACCACAAGCATCAATATATCTATAAACTTCAAACATATCCTTTACAAGGATATACACTTCCCAATGTCCAATCAATATCATAACACGGCCTTTGGCCCAATAATGTATGTAAAATAATTACAACATCATAATCACAGCCTTAGGCCCACATACATATTTGGAACCCATATCAATAATCATATTCGTAAGTTATTTCATATCTATAAGCCATAGCATATCTATGAGGCATATCATATCTATAAAGCATCTAACATCTAGGAGGCATAATATATCAATACGCCATAAATCATAACAATAAGTTATACAAAATCTATAAGGCATCTCATATATAGGAGGCATAATATATCAATAGGCCATAAATCATAACTATGAGGCGTATCACATCTATACAACATCTCACATCTAGGAGACATAATATATATATAGGCAATAAATAATAACTATGAGTCATATCACATCTATAAGGAATCTCATATCTATAGTCCATATATCATAACTATGTCTACGCCTATATTATTGAGAATGTCAATAGACCATATCATAAATCAAGCCTGAAAGTCATATCATGGCTACAAGCCATTAATCATAATCCGGGGAAAGCCATCATCATACACCAAGTCACGAAGCAACCTTATACTAAATATCCATATTCTCAACTATGCCTAACATGCGTTTATAAGTCCACAAGGGCTAAAACAAGTCTTGGCTTAAGGTGGGCTGGAGGAAACCACTTATAATCCTCAAAATCCATATTTAGGCAAATTATACCTCAAACTAGGCTAAAGTATCTAAATTGACTTCTAGATGGTACATAAGCCAACATTAATCCAAAGATAGAAATTTCACCTAGAACATGAGCAATTTAGTCAACTCCACCTAAATTACGGCTTCAAGATCACTAAACTAGTCTAATTAAGGTTAATCATACTAACCACACTTTCAATCACTTAAAACACATCCCAAACCTAGAATCATATCATAACCATTCTAGTAGTTGGCTCAAGTTATGAAGAAGACAATAGAATCCTAGAAATATAACAAGTATTTTCTCTTATGGGTGAAATCCCTCGTTTAATCCCAAAACTTAAATAATCAAGACTAAGCCATATTTTTCTACCCATAATAAATATTAACATTCATACTCATTCACATTAAATATATAAAATACGTTATCTTGTAAAGAAGAGTAGACAAAAGCCTATCTCAAAGCCAAACCACAAATCCTTGAATTATCCACCAAATGTCCCTTATCACTCCAAGATTAGAAAATACTGGTATGCTATCAAAATTATAATCTATGAATCATTTGGAGTAAAATGGGACCTATATTACCATATAACAGGTCGGATCAAAATTGGGGTCAAGAATGGGCATACAGGGCCCGCTAATAGAATCTAAAAATTAAAACCATCACAAGGTCCCTCATAGGACAAGGAATTTGTGCTAAAAAATTGAGCACAAATTGAGCAAAAATGAGGTTTCAAATCAACCCTTAAAGTTTAAGAATTCAAAGCCCTAATTTCTAAGAATTTATTAAGAAATTGAAGGAATCCTACCATGAATTCAAAGAAAAATCACAGAACAATCATTATCCAAGCTCCCCAAATCATCTACAAGCTTCAATCCCACCTTATATCACCCTTTAGGGCTTTTATATCTTAAGAAATGGACGAAAATGAGAAAAAATGGGTTAAAATGGGTTATTGATACTCATACCAAACAACCAAAGTTGCTATAACGACTGATCATCGTGATTTGCACACATAAAACACATGTCAAGATCACAATTTATGCTTTGCGATCTTGATTAAGGGAAAAAACCATAAAACACAAGGGCCAAATAGATTTACCCTTTATGATCCAGGTTGCACTAGTAACCTGGTGCTCCATATTTTATAAGTTTAAAATGGACTCCATTGGTGTTCGAGATTTGTCTGAAACCGCGTATATGTAAATGAACTATGTAACCATACCAAATTCAGTGTTTCGGATGCAGTACAACAATTAGAATTTCCATTCGAGGTTGTTCCAATCAAATGTGGGTCGCATACCTAAACTTCTAATTTCTCAACTTTTCGACCAATAGGTCGAAATGCACTCAATTGCCACATTACCTGAACCAAAGATATACCAAGCCTAAATCAATATCCCAGAGCTGATGGTGCTGCAGAAATTCTCATATGAGGTCATCTAATAGGATTTTCTATCTGAGATCAAATCCTGAACAACAAAAACTCCACAATAGGAAAATCAGCCTAAAGTTCAAATGAACTGTCTGATCGTCAAACCAATAGTCTGAAGTCATAAATAACCTCTAGTTATAGTGGGAAGGCTAAAAATACTAAAAATACACGTAAATCGAGGAAATGACATGGAGGGTCATTATAATTATGCAATTATCCATGTTCAAAAACCAAATGTATAAAGTGGGTTGGGGTAAATACCATTACCAAGGTAAAAAGTCATCAAATGGGGGAAACCCATGTTACCCATTCAAATTCCCATAACAATGCATGCATTCAGTCAAAAAATTATAATTTTGATAAATCATTAATCTAAAACATGGAAAAAGTAACTCAAGTGATACCAATCAGAACCCTCAACCTAATTCCAAACCCATCAATTTAAACCACGTGAATAATGACTAAATAAATGCCACAATATAAAATTAAAGTTGGAGAATGAGATATATGCCTAAAAACACATGAAATTGAAAATAATTAAGAGTTTAGAGCTTGAATGGTGAATCCCTTGTAAAACCCTTGAGCTTTCTTAAGTTAAGAGTCAGAGAGGAAAAATAATGATTTTGATTTTTGAAAACTGAAGAAAAGGGGTTACTTTTATGTTTATAAGTATTCCAAGGGGTAAAAAGACAAAAAACCCCACACCCTAAGTGAAAAAAACACAAACTATTAAAAATTAACATTGGAGTGTGGCATGCCGCTATCACAGAGGGTAGCCTCCATGTCACGCCAATATCGTGGAGGCTAACCTCCATGCCACGCTAATATCACAGACCCTCACTACATTGGGATCCCAAAAGTACCACAAGCCCTTTACAAAAATTTCAAAACTTTCCCAAATTACCCTATCAATAGCCTTAAACATAATTTATGTAAAAAATTGTCATTATGAATAGGGAAGGTCAAAAATAAAATCATTGAAATTCTGAGGGGTCTTACACCTATTCTTTCTTTCTGCCTGAAAGACATGATTTCACTTCTAAGTCTTGCTATCATTCCTATTGGAAAGAATCTATCTTAAAAATATTTATGCTACATCCTCCCAAGAAACGATTGAATTTGGAGTGGTCACCTTCAACCATCTCTTTGCTTCTCCAAGTAAGCAGAAAAAAGAAAGTATGAGTCTGATGTAGTCAGAAGTAATCACTGTAACAATATAAGTGTCACCAATCTCTAAAAGTTTTATATATGCTGCTGAGGATAATCTTGTGACAAATCGATAAAGTAATTATTAGCATAAAGTTGTTGTATGATCGTTGTTTAGCTTAAATTGCCCAATATAGTTGGCTAAACAATGTTCTAACTGCCATTGTCACCTCTTTCACTACTAATTGGTTGTTAACTATTATTTTGACATATACTAAAATGAGAATTTGTTGATATTAAAGGCATCTCTACTCCCTACTCCATCAGTGAAATGGTTGTTCAAATTCTGAATCAAAATTCTCAAGCTTGTTTTTCGCATCATCTACTGGTATCGTAGTTGACAATATCTAAGATTAATATTTGAATACCAAATATACTTATTGTAATTTTAATTAAATTTTCAATTTCTAGGTTTGCAATAATAACACCAGAAATTTATTGTTCATTAATGCACATGCAAACACATGCTATCTCCAAGTAACATCGTGACTTGATAGTCATAAATCGTACCCGGCTTGCATAAATTTGTGATTTATAATTTATTAAACATAACTATTACTAATTGAATTGAACAAGTATTTTTATCAGAGGTTGATTTAATTATAACTATTGAAATAATGTAAGACTAAATTATTTATGTTATGAATCATTCCAAAATAATGTCACATTAAGGGTTAACACAAAAAGGTGGATATTTCAGGGATATGATGAGCCCATCGATCCTACTATGTTATGATGATACTACCTATTAATTCGAATTATAACAAGGACTAATTAGTCGAATCATCCATATTCATAATATTCTTTTGTTATAATATGGACCCACTCAACATAGATCGTCGTCTATATTCCTATGGAATTGATCTTAAAGAATGCATACACTTATAACATCTAGTAATATCCATATCCTAGTCACAAATTCGTGCTCCATTATTAGAGAAAAATGTGGTGGCTAGTTAATATCCATGCCCTAGTCAAAAATTTGTGTATCTTCATTAAAGAATTATATCATGTTCTCATTACCTTTATCTAATATAACCATATCTTACCCAAACATTTAAATAGGAGAGTAGATAGAACTCAAATGTTAGCTATGCAATAAAGCAATTAATTACAAAGGAAAAAATAGTTGTAAATTGATAATTCAAGCTAGGACATAAGTATTCCTCAAATAATACTATTCATGACTATTCCACGACCCAGAACAAAGGAGATCAGCCACTCATATTCATGATAGTAACCACAAAAGTATTATTGAACATAAAAGAACTAGTAATTAATGAAATATCACAAGTAAATTTGGTGATATTTATAGGCATGGGTAAAAGTTCAAGACAGACTATACAAGGTCAAAAAAGATTAGCTAAAATTTAGACTCTGCCATCGCATGTGATAGGGGTCACATCGCATGCTCTATAACAGCTAACACTTGTGCAATTTTCAGAATGCCTTCATTGCGATAGTGCTCACATTGCAGACCTCATAACAATAAATTTGTTGTGATCAATGTCGTGTTGCGTCGCCTGATTTTTCCAACATTTAACTATTTTCCTCAATCACAACGCTCTCTTCCTTGGATACGATGTGTAGGTAAAAAGATAGACTAGATGCCCTCCTACTTTGGCACCTGGTCCCAAACAAATATACAAAGTAATAAACTAAATAGAACAGTACGTAAAAGTAAATAGACAATGAGCACAACAAATTTTACATGAAAAGTCCTTGCTTAAGTGAGAAAAACCACGACCTACCTCCAGAATTTCTAACAACTCCATTAATATTCAAGCAACCTTAAATACAAACTCCATGACATCAAGGATTAAACTCCTAATCCTTTTTCAACTTGTAATAACTCTATTACAATGAACTCGGTGCAATAACTCTATTACACACTGACCTAACTAACTCTAACTGAATCTTAAAGCTAACTCTAGTTTTTGTCAACTAACTCTACATGACACTTTTACAAAGAGAATTAAAAGAAGAGCACCTACTAATAATGAACTTAAGAGTAGTAGCCAAAGTTTATAAACTCCAAACAAATACTCAAGACAAAAAGAATTCTAAGACATAAGTAACGACTTAGCAGTTCCCTTGTTGATAAGCCTTTGAATCAACAAAATATCAAGAGATCTGATATGTGTTGGATTATGAAAGCATTACGTTTTCTTTTTGTTGAAATAAGAATATATAAGAGACAAGAAAATCTATGATGAATCTCATTGGTTGAGACAAAAAAGGGACCAGCCTTTACACCAACTTTTTTATAGTGTAGTATTACGTCCAGTTGTTGTGCTGTCTAGTGATAATGACATGAAATCAGTCAACCAGGTTCCTCCATAGTTGTAGCTTTTTTCATCACAAGATCTTCAGAAACCAAGTCCCAAAAGTATAATTTGTCAATCATCAAAACAAATGACTTAACAATTTTCTCTTTTTGATTATGACAAACCTACATATGGATTTAAGTATTCATAACTTATTCCCCTGGAACTAGTACCATCCATATATATTCCCCCAGACTTAACTTCCCCCTAAGTGTGAGAACTTGGTTCCACATAAAGAACACTATCACAACACATTATTCTCTCATCTTCCCCCCTTTGTCATTATCAAAGTGACAAAATAGTAAACCAAGTAAAGATGAGTACACATGTTAATGCATGGACATTGAGGCTATCCTTACAAGAGCAAGAAAGATTAGAAAAAGTAAGTGATATAATAGCACCAAAGAATATCCATTCATTAATCAAAGGGGAAAGTATTATACAATATTCAAAAAATAATAGCATAAATAACCAAAAATAACGGGTCCAGCACTACAAGAATAAAAAACAAACTAAAAGAGACTAGATAAGACTGCTCTTAAAAGGGTAACACAGATTAAGGACATTTAGGAGAGAGGACCAAAAGGAGTATGGGACATTTAATGGAGAAGCATAGTCACTCTCTCATTTTTGCATCATGATTCCTTAGGTGTTGTTGAGTCAGATCCTCAAACTTTTCTTCCAATTTCTTCACTTTATCATACAATTCTACATTTTTAGAATACAAGTTCTTCATTGAACCTGAACCTCCTCACTTTCTTTCACAGAAGTTATCTTTATAGCCGTTATTCCTATATTCTTTCGTGCCACAATAACTATTATCTCATCCAATTATTCATTTTACCCTATTTGGACATCAATCAAATCAATAATAATAGACTTTGCACTACCTCTCCTTGGGATGCACTCATTATCCTCTAAGGTTGTCATATAGAACACTTGTTTCACTGATCCTGCCTTTTCAAGGCCACGCTCAATATTGAAGTACGATACTATCCTATTTAGCCAAAACCCATATGCCAATCTATGTTTTCTATATTTTGTCACCATCATTGTGTTAATGTGCTCAATAAAAATAGCTGGAAGATGAGGAACAGGTCGGGACCTATCACTATAGTCCTCTTCTTAGTAAGAAGTTGGTATTCTCCCTTCAAGGCCTTCTTGATCATGTTTTTGATGTTCATAGCATCCAGCTTGCCACAGATTTTCAAAACTTTTTTAGAATCGTTTTCATTCCTTAGGGACTTGGTCCCTTTAGTAGGTACGCCAAGAATCTCAGACACCTCTTCATCAATGGAACTGCTCACCCCATTGACTTGATTAGTCAAGTACGAAGCATCAGCAGAGAAATTTAGATTGGGATAAAACGCTCTAACTTTCTTCTCATACAAGGTAGGAACCGGTAACTCAAAGTGTGTTCCCAACTTTAAAACTTTACCCAATATACCAACTTAGCCATCTCTGTCCTAGTGTAACATCGGGGTCAAAAACTCAACCTAAGAGGTTTTGAGGATCTGTTGTCTTTCTTCCCTTGACAAACCCTTTAATTTTTCTTTGGAAGTTGAAGCTTTTCTAGAGGGACTGGTTCCTTTTTCAGAGACCCCGGGGCTCTTGAGGTCTTAGCAGACTTTGAACTGGTACCTGGTACCTTAGTGCTAGACTTCTCACTCTTTTTCCTTTTACCTGTGTTAGTGGGTGTTCACATCCAATTTTAGCTCATTTTTTTTTCTTTTATTAATTTTTCTATGCTTCTTAGTCCTAAATAATTTTTGGAAACAAATTCATATTTTAATTTTAATAAATTCTTTGAAAAAAATAAGAAAAAAGAGTATTATTTTTTTCTATCACGTTTTGAACATTCTAATAAAATGTAATTAGTTATTTAATTTGGAAAATGACACAAAAAATAATTTGATACTCGTGTTCACATTTTTTAATTATTTTCATACTATTATATATATATATATAAGTTACAAAAACTATTATATTTAAATATGTATAATTTATATACATATATATTAAAATAATTTTAGGATAATAAAAGCATGGATAAAATTAAGTTCAAGTGAGAAGGAGAGTGTTTTGGCCAAATATAATTTCATCCTAATTTTATTAGCAAAAATTTAGATATAGACACAGTAAAATCCCTATAACTAACTTTCGAGTGTAACTTTCAATATTTATATTTTATAGACAAGTTAGTTAGTAGTTATATGTATATATTGAAGAATTATACACACACAAAAAAGATTCTAACAGAAAACAAAGATAAAAAGGAAAATTGAATGTAATCAATTCCCTTAATTTCCTCCAACTTCCCCACATAAATATCTTCCATAACATATCTCCTAACAGTATGGATTCAATTTTTTTTTTTTGTTATTTTACATTTTTGGAGTAGTATTAATTTTTTATATCAATAAAATTGTATCTTTAACTTCATACTATTTTCTATGTTTCCCCGTAAAATTTCTATTCCTTTATATTTAGCAGTTTTCTCTTAAAATTTCTTCATTCTAATCCATAAATCTCTAGAACGGATTCATAAGAATGTCTGCAATGTCTATATCTTGAAAAATTATATTTTATGAAATATTGTAATTTATTTTTCAAAAATTGTGTTGATTAATTGAAATTTGTATGCATAATAATGTATATACTTTCAGTTTTTTTACTCTTGAATTTTTCTTACACATTTACATTCATATCATGATTGATTTTTACTACAGTTGAAATTATAAGCATAATTCATGATATGTTTTCGATTACTTATTTATATCACTATATCTATACATTTAAATGTATATACTTATTTTACCAGGTCATTTCACAAAATTTATATGAATGTATATATAAATACATTTTATTTGTATGTAACTATTTATATATGTATAAACATATAACTATATGACAACGTATATGAAATATTTCATATACCATTAGAAATAGTTATGTGAAATGTATATAAGCATACAATTTATTGAATGAAAGTATACTCGAAAATCAAAAAGAAAATAAATCCATATACCTGAAAATACTAAAGATTACCGTGAAATCTTCAATGCATATCCAAATGGATGTTTAGGGATGAAAAATTCTCCAAAAAATCTTCATTGCAACTCACAGTGGATGTTTCAGGGAAGATAAAAATTCGTCTGATTTGGGAGGAAAATTTGAAAGAAAATTTGAAGATATCTTTTGAGATGTTTTTAAGAAGCGTGTATATGTTAATGCAGCAAAACTAGCCAATAGCTAAGACAAAGATTATGAAAATTTATTTACATGAGAAAGAGAGTATTATTAGCTATATACATTGCTTATTATATTTGTATATAGGGCCTCACAAAAAGCTATTTTAAAAATAAAAATAACTATGTATGGTAAATTTTTAAAACCATAACCATACCATGTAATTAAGAATTTATTTTGTCTATAATGTGTAATTTTTCCAATTTTATGTATTCAAGCCCAATTCTTTTATAATTTTTGGATGGAAGAGTCTCAATTTTAGCCCAAATTCAATCCATTTAAACTCTTTTCATCAAACTCTAAATCTAAGTCAGCAGTCCTTGCCACATCCTCCCGACCAATCACATCTCCACATGTCAACCAACCAACAAATACAAAATTATCTTGGCCATTCAAATTCTTTTAATCCAAGGGTCATTTTTTCTATCTTATATAAATATATATGTGTGTGTACATATATCTCTTTAAATATGAACCATCCGATGAAACGATCGAACGGTTCAAAGTTCAATCAAACAATCCAGTACATCAGACGTCTTTCTCTCTCCCCAAGAAAATTAGACAGTCTTTTTTCTCCTTTCCTAAAAACACCACTCCATATCTTTCAATTTTCCCAAAATAATAGTAAAGCTAATGCTCTTCTCCCTCTCTCCCCTCTTCTAGTCTCCCCACATCAAAAACTACATTGACATACCCACTGCCACCACAGAGCCCTTGCGACATTACTTCCTTTTTCATTATCTCAAACTCCTGACTCCACCATGACATAAAACATCAGACCCCAATCTGTGTTACAACTCCGAAATTGGGTCTCAAATCCGCGATTAAAGTTCGTAAAAAGCCAAAATCTAGAAAAAGTAAAGGTTTTCCTTCAAATTTTACCCCCATTTTATTAGCCCATTTCAATTTTAAATCCAAATATTAAAGTCCGAATTTGCCTATAAATAGAAGTGTTTTTACCCCAAACGGGGAGAACTCAAAATTATTTCACCAAAAGACTACACACAATATCAATTCCCTTTACCACACTACACTTTTTTCATTATTTATGAGTTATATTGGAGTTGAGTTCGAAGAATAAATTCATGGACGAAATCTTGACGAAAAGCTCCAGTTTTGCTGCCCAAAACAAGATACGAATTCGCCTTTGTCGTTCCACTTTTATTTATTTGATTCTGAAAATAAAAATTTGTATGTGAATTGAAAACTATTTTGGCTTTGAATGCATAGATTTATAAATATGTATATATATGTGTGTGTTTATCTCATTTTAGGACTATTGCTTATTGTGGTCCTTCTGGAATTTTACCGATGAATATAACTTGGATATGAATTCATATTGTGTGTATACGGGTCTGTAAGTATGTGAACATGTCATCTTGATTTAATTGAATTCAACATTTTGTTGTTGATTTTAAGAAAATGGATTCCTAGGTAAATTTTCATCAAGTTTGTGCTTTCGTTGTTAATTCTAAAAATGAGTTCATATATGATTATCAATTAAATTATGTTATTTTGATTCTATAAAATTTATTTGTAGGTATTTGGTTATAATGTTTTTCATTACTCGTGGCTCGATTTTCCAAATCTGATTTTGCTTTTAAAATCTCTTTATTTTGAGGCGTTCTCTTTTTCTGTTTTAAAAATTCTAGTTTGAGTAGGACAACCGTTCATTATTTTAAGCTGCTCAAATATTTTCAAGTTGCTTTCAAACAAAGATTTTTGTAAGCCAAAAGACTGTTTAAGAACGTTACGGCAGTGTTGGAACCTTTGAAGTAGTTTTGTTTGCTTATTTATCTCGTTGGGAAAATTTAGTTTTGGAGTTAAAACTTCTCTTACTTCAAGCTAAAGTGTGCATATATTGCTATTACTGTAATGAAATTTTTCAGCAAATGGGTTTTGGTTAAATTGATTAGAAGATGTAGTGTATTGCTTCAACACTTTATATGAACTCATTCTTTTCCTCAATTGTAGTTTAAATAAGCTTGAAACATTAATATTCTCATTTGTTATTGCTTTAGCGCATCTTATGATCTGGAGGTAACAAAATCCTTTCGTTTATACCATTGTTGAGTGTTTTTGTATGAATTATGTAAGGTGACTTCTTGATTTTTATTGCAGCCCTGATATGTACGTATTTCCATTATTTTATAATAATGTGTATGTCAAATCTGTGATGTATGTGTTTGTTCTTTAAATTTTACTTTCAAGTTATTATATCTTTAAATCTCTAATCCTTATCCTTTTCTTGTTTCATGTAAACTCGGGAGCTAGAGTTCCGCAACCCATAGTATTGGGTCAACAGCTATACGATCGTCAACTTTTGAGGCCTACATCATTAGAAGTGATTTCCTCCAAAAGAACTTAGTGTATCTAGTCCTTTACTTTCTCTATATTTTTTAATCATCATTGGTATTTATTTTACTAACTTTGTATCATTTTGAATATGCATTTGTGTGGTTCGATTAACTTTACTTTGTTTAGTTCTGTTCAAATTTTAAAGCATATAGAATTAGTTGTATTCAGCCAATTTTGTGTTCATGCGTTGCACATAGATATAATAAACAATACATGATTTGACCACTTATTTTTTTACAATTTTTTTACCAACAAATCAACTTCTTAGAATAAATGACAAACTTTGCTTTTTTATAAGAACAATCTCAAATGAAAAAATCTTTTTTTTTTTGAATCATATAAAATGGCTAGTTATAATCTTTGTTTTTGCAAAATATTAATTAATTATTAGAGTTTTTCAAATAAATCATTATAAATAGGTTTCAATTAGTCAACCTGTTTATGTTTGCAAGCAACTCATTTATCAAATTCAATTTTTTCATCTAACTCAATATAATTTAAATGCTTATTACATTTCATGTTTATTTCAACTTTTCAGACTCTAAAGCCTCCAAAAATACAAAGTATACATAAATACACACTATCATATATGAAATATTGTTATTGCTACTTTTATTTATTGATTTTTCTTAAAACAAAATTATTATTATTATAATTACTATCATTTTCTACACTTTGTTCTAACTATACAATTATATATGTATTATTTTACTCAAAATTAATACGTTAATGTATTTTGATATTTTATATATTTTTCGCGAGAAATGCATTTATATAAATTTACTCTTGATATTATAATTTTTCATATTTTTGAGATGTACATGGTGATTTATAAACAAAATAATTTTTTACATACTTTTTGACCTTGATATTTCAATGGCATTATTTACGTTCTTTTTGGCCTTAGATTATCGATTTTTAAATTGATTCATGATCAGGGATGTCAGTAGGTCATATTGGGTGAGTTTTGAAATTTTCAGACATCGTTTGAGTCGTGTTTGGATGGCCAAAATAACAAGCCAATACGATCTTGATGCATCGCTTTGGCTATCACATCGTACCCATCAATGCGATGCATCGGTGATCGCAACAAACCCATCGATACGGTAAGTCGCCTGTCACAACACTGGGCCAGTCTTGCTCATTAACTTATGAGTTTCTAAGGGTATTTAGGTCCTTTTCTCCTCACCTAATTCAGCCAAAACACAAAATTAAGCTCCTAAAAGGGCAAAATACATTCATTCTTCTCAAAATCCTCTCAAGAAATAAATCCTAGTTCATTAAGATCAAGTCTAAGTTCCAAGAAATCTCCAACAATCTTCACGAAATCAATAATCAAGGTATGTTAGGTGTTCATCCTTGGGTTTCCTTCCACCCTTGAGTTCGAGAACCCCTTTTTTTAAAACTACAAATTAATAAATTCATGATTTACATGCAGAAATTGGGTTGTTTTATGTTTGTGTGGTTGTATGGGTTTCAATTCAAGATTTAATTATAATTTTCATGAACATAAGGTAGCATGTATGTTGATTGATGTAATTCCTATGTCAAAACCCTTAAAACTGCAAGTTTAAGTTGCAGTCATGATGCTTATGTATTGTTCATTATCATGTGCATTAATTATGCTCCCCAAGTGTTTGATAGAATGTCCATGTGAGTTGAATAGTGTAATCATGACATGTCAGCATGTGTTCTTATTCATTTACAAGTTCATGTCCTCCAAGTGTTTGACAAAATGTCTCATTAAATGAAATGTGAACAATTGACTATTGTTATGCTTTCAAGATTTGCTATATTCTATTATTAATGCTATCGAGTCCTGGGGTATTTATTATTCAAAATCTAGCTGTTTACTTAGTCACAGTAGTTATAGACTAGCCCCAATAAAGGTCAAGAATCGTAGTACTAAGCCAGTTAACAGAACTTAGTGAACTCAGTCCAGTTCAGTCAGTCAACATAATCTGTGTCAGTTCATCCAAGCCTAGTATAGTCTAGAAATCATTTTAGTGTTGATTCAGTTGGGAGTAGGATTCAGCATCGAACGAACTCATGGATGGGGGCATTCCTGCCATCAGAGGGTTTTACCCTTAGTAGCAATCCCTGAGTTGTAGAACAACGTAGCCAGCATAGGATAAATCGGCCTCCTACCAGATTAAGGTTGACACAATTATATATATATTTCATGAGTCTTCCTGCCAGATTATGGTTGATCCAGCCATGTTAGTATCCTGTGGCAAGATGCTAACACCCTTCCAATTGGGGTCACAGGTTGGATCCCAACTCAATTTATATCAGGATATATCAGTTAGATGAATACTCCCACAGTTACAGTTTTAGTCACAATATTTAGTAAATAACTCAGACAGTTCTACGAAACCATGGATCTCAATTATCAGTTACTCAGCCATCAGAATTTAGCATCAGTTTTAGTATAATCTCAAATACACAATGTATATCTATATACACAGTAAAGCATGTTCAGTATGTTCAGTAGTTACAGTTTTGCATGTACTCTCATCCAGTTACTTTATGATGTCCATTCAGTCAGTTATTATCTCATGCATATGAACCCATGTATATCAACCTTACCTCACTTAGCATACTAGTATATTCCACGTATTGATGCATACTCTCTTTTGTTATATGATGTCTCATATCATAGGTTCAGATGCTCAGGGTCCTGACCGTACATAGTTGCTCAGGATATCAGTAGCAAATTCAGTAGTGAGTCCTCATCCATCGAGGGTATTATTTTATTTCAGCATTTCAACAAATTTAGTATGTTCAGTAGTCAAGGTTAGTTAGGGACTTGTCCCATCAACATCACATTCATACTGTTAGAGGCTTTCAGACTAAATTACTTCAGACAAATTTTTAGTATTATTAGTATTCAGTATTTGTTTTTAGTTTATGAACCTTATGGCATTTTCATCCTAACTTCCACATATATTTTTCGTATTGTTATTCAGTTCTAATAGAAGGTACCAGTCATGGGTTAGCTCTTCGTCCTTCGGGGTCATGTGACGCTCAGGGTACAGTCTCGGGTATTACAAACTTGGTATCAGATTTAAGATTCTAAAGAGTCCTAGGAAGTCTGAAAGCCGCATCAAGTAGAGTCTTGTGCATAGGTATATAGCGCACCACACTTATAGATAAGAAGCTATGAGGCATTTTTAGGAAAAAGTTCCCTTCTTTCAGTGTTTATGTCGTGCGAGTAAGCATGAGCTTAAGTTAAAACTCTCTGTCTAATTCAACTTTTTCTTCTATTTACAAAACATGCCTCCCAAAAAGTCCAATGGAAAAAGAACTGGAAACCAGCCAGTACCTCCGCCCATTCAGGAAGATCCCCTAAATGAGCGAGTCTCCCACGTAGAACTCAAAACAACTTTCACCACTCTAGTTCATTCTATAGCAGCCTAGAATAAACGTCCAGCTACTGTTTAGGCCAACCCAGTGGCCAATACTGCTGCAGCTAAAATTCAAGACTTTACCTGATAAACCCTCCTTCATTTTTAGGGTCTAAGTCTAAAGAGAACCCACAAGAATTCGTTGATATGGTGAAGAAGGTAATAGACATTAGGGGGTAACCGCTAGTGAAAGTGCTAAGTTAGCTACCTATCAGTTATAGGATGTGGCTCATACATGGTTTAAGTAATGGTAGGTAGATAGGGTTGCAGATATAGGGCTTATAGAATAGGAGAAGTTCGTTACTTCTTTTCTAGATAGGTTCTTACCATTAGAGTTGAGGGAAGCTATGGTTTTAGAGATCATTAACTTAAATCAGGGCAGAATGATAGTGAAAGTGTATTTCCTTAAGTTAACTCAGTTGTCCAGGTATGCTCCTTATGTGGTACCTGATAGTAGATATAAGATGAGAAAGTTTGTGTTTGGTGTGTCTGATAGTGTGGTCAAGGAGTGTAGGACTAGAATACTAATTAAGGAGATAGATTTGGCTAGGTTGATGGTCCATGCTCAATAGATTTAGGAGCAAAAGACTAAGAAGAAAGAGAGGGAGAGAAGAGGGCTAGAATAGGTAGCTTTAACTTTACTCAGCCTAAGTCAGAAGATGGTAATCGTCCTCAGTTCTGCCCAAAATCTTCAGTCCATCTCTGTCCTTAGTCAGCGCTCTGGTGCCTAAATTTAGAAATGGTAATAAGGATAGGGTGCCAGGCTCTAAATCTCAAGGTAGTGTTAGTAGTGCTTGAACAAATCCTCTTTGTCAGAAGTGTGATAGAAACTATTAGGGTATCTATAGAGCTGGCAGTGATGTATGTCTCGAATATTGTAAGCCAGGGCATAAGATCAGAGAGTGTCCTTAGGTAGGTTCACAGTGTTAGAATAATTGTCCCCCAGCTCAGTTCGGTCGCTGGTCTCAGAAGGGTGGCACTTCCAGTGCCACCAGTGGGCAACAACCAAACAGGTTCTATGAACTCTAGTCTCAATAAGATTAGGAAAGTTCTTCTGATGTAGTCACTGGTACATTACAAGTTTACCATTTACATGTTTATGCTTTGTTAGATCCAAGAGCTTCTTTGTTCTTTGTAATTCCTTATATAGCCATCAACTTTCGAGTCAGTCCCGAAATCCTATCATAGCCTTTTGTAGTCTCTAACCCAGTGGGTAAATCTATTATATCCCGGTGGATATACAGGAACTGTCTGGTTGTGGTATCTCAGAAAGTTACTTCAGCAGACTTAGTAGAGTTAAAGATAATAGATTTTGATGTCATTCTTGGCATGGATTGGCTCCATTTATGCTATGCCTCAGTTGATTGTAGAAACAAGTTATCTATTTTCAGTTCTTGAATAAACCTGTCCTAGAATGGAGGGTATTACCACAGTGCTTAAGAGTCAACTTATTTCATACCTTAGAGCGAGAAAAATAATATCCAAGGGGTGTGTCTATCATTTGGTGTGAGTCAAAAACTCTAGTTCTGAGACACCTAACCTTAATCCAATTCCAGTTGCAAGTGAATTCCCAGATGTGTTTCACGAAAATCTCCTAAGAGTTCTGCCCGAAAGGGAAATTCACTTCGGAATAAACCTTCTTCCTGATACTCAGCCCATCTCTATTCCGCCATACAGAATGGCTCCTGACAAACTTAAAGAGTTGAAGGAGCACTTGAAGGATCTCTAAGATAAGGCATTTATCAGGCCCAAAGTTCCCCTGTGGGGCGCACCAGTTTTATTCGTGTGAAAGAAAGACGGTTTTCTTAGAATGTATATAGACTACCGTCAGTTGAAAAAAGCCACAGTCAAGAATAAGTACCCACTTCCTAGAATCGATGAATTATTCGACCAATTTTAGGATGCTAGTTACTTTTCTAAGATAGACCTCAGATCAGGCTATTATCAGCTTAGAGTCAGAGAATGTGACATTTCAAAAATAGCTTCCAGAACTCGGTATGGTCACTTTGAGTTTTTAGTCATGTCATTTGGTCTTACCAATGCCCCAGAAGCTCTTATGGACGTAATGAACCACGTGTTCAAGTAATAATTGGACATGTTTGTCTTAGTCTTCATTGTTGACATTCTTTTCTACTCCCGCAGTGAAAATAACCATGCAGACCATCTCAAAATAGTATTGTAAAATCTTATAGCCCATCAATTATTCCTAAATTTAGTAAATGCAAATTTTTGCTAAGGTCAATAGCTTTCCTTAGTCATATTATTTCTGGTGATGGCATTAGAGTTGATCCTTAAAAGATTAAAGTAGTGAGAAATTAGCCTAGAACCATCTCTCCATTAGATATGGAGAGTATCTTGGGGTTAGATAGCTATTACCGATGGTTTGTTGAAGGATTTTTGTCTATTGCATTCCCCATGTCCAGATTGACTCAGAAAAAGGTTAAGTTTTAGTTGTCAAATTCTTATGTGAAGAGTTTTTAGGAGTTGAAGACTTGACTCACTACAACCCTAGTTATGACTTTACCCGATGGTTCAGACTGGTTTGTTATATAATGTGATACTTTTAGAGTTGGTTTTGGATGTGTTTTAATATAGAGAGGTAAGGTTATAGCCTATGACTCTAGATAGCTTAAGCCCCATGAAATGAATTATCCCACCCATGATCTTGAATTAATAACTGTTGTGTATGCCTTAAAGATTTGGAGGATCTATTTTTATGGGGTGCATGTTGATATGTTCATAGACCATAAAAGCTTGCAGTATGTATTTTCCCAGGAAGACCTAAACTTGCATAAGAGAAAGTGGTTAGAGTTATTGAAGGACTATGTCATGAGTGTTCTGTATCACCCGGCAAGGGGCACTATAGTGGAAGATGCCCTCAGTAGGTTGTCCATGGGTAGTATTTCTCACGTTGAGGATGGTAAGAAGAAGTTAGTTTAGGAAGTTCATTATCTTGCCTGACTAGGTGTCCAGCAAGTTGATTCGACTAAGGGTAGTGTATTGCTGTAGAGTAGTTTGGAATATTCTTTAGTTTCTGAGGTAAAAGAAAAGTAGGAAAGGGATCCCAATTTAGTTAAGTTGAAAGAGTCGATTAGAGACTAGAAAGTAGAAGTTTTCTCCTAAGGGAGAGATGGTGTGTTGCATTTTCAAGGAGATTATGTGTACCATGTGTGGATGGAATAATACAGTGGATTCTTGTAGAAGCGCGTGGTATGCGTTACTCAATTCATCCAGGGGACACTAAGATGTACAACGACTTGCGGGAAGTCAAGTGGTAGAGTGGGATGAAGAAAAACATTGCAGAGTTTGTAGCTAAGTGCTCGACGTGTCAGCTGGTTATGATTGAACATCAGAACTCTAGTAGGTCTATGCAGAAGTTCAGTATTCCCATTTAGAAGTGGGAGGAAGTGATCATGGATTTCATGATAGGTTTTCCTGATACTCGTCATCAGCATGATTGGATTTGGGTCATTATGGACAAGATGACCAAATCAGCCCATTTCTTGCCAGTTCATATCTCTTATTTGGCTAAGGACTATGTAAGGCTCTATATTAGAAAGTTGTTTAGGTTACATGGTGTGTCATTATCCATCATTTCAAATAGAAGTACGCAGTTTACCTCTCACTTTGCGAAAGCCTTCCAAAAGGGTCTTGGTACTTAAGTCCACCTCAGTACAGCCTTTCACCCTCAAATAGATGGTTAAGTAAAAAGGACCATTCAGACCTTTGAGGATATGTTGAGAGCATATGTTGTTAACTTTAAGGGTAGTTGGGACGACTACTTACCTTTTATTGAGTTCGCGTCTAATAACAGCTATCATTCCAATATTCAGCTGGCTTCATTAAAGGCTCTTTATGAGAGAAGATGTAGATCTCCCATTGGTTGGTTTGAAGTAGGTAAGGCTGTGATAGTGGGGCTTAACTTGGTGTATGATGCCTTAGAGAAAGTACAGTTGATCAGGGAGAGGCTTAAGACAACCCAGAGATGACAAAAATCTTATGCAGATGTGAGAAGAAAAGGCCTTGAATTTGAGATTGGTGATTATGTGTATTTAAAAATCTCTCCCATGAAGAGGGTGTAGAGATTTGGTAAGAAGGGGAAGCTTAGTCCCCGATATGTTAGTCCTTATAGGAATCTAAGTCATTTCGGTAAGGTAGATTATGAGCTTGAGTTACCTGCAAACTTAGCGGCAGTGCATCTAGTGTTCCACGTCTCCTTGCTAAAGAAGTACATAGGTGACCTAGCTGTTGTAGTCCCTGTAGAGAGTATAGATGTTCAAAATAGTCTTCCTTATGAGAAATTCTCAGCTGAAATCCTTGATTGTCAGATTCACAGACTAAGGAACAAAGAAGTTCCTTTGGTTAAAGTTCTTTGATGAAATCAGTCCGTTGAGAAAGCTACTTGGGAAATAGAGACAGACATGAAAACCAAGCATCCTCACCTCTTATCTGAAAACTCAGACTCAGCCTAAGGTAACAGCCTTCATTAGATTTAATATATTCCATACTCAGTTAAAGCTATATAAAATTCCCATATCATTCATGCATTCCTGAAATAGTTCAGTCATGTGTCATATCTCCAGAATTCATTTATCCTTCAGTTATGCATGTCAGTGTATGTACAATTGCTAAGTTTCTCTCAGTTCAGTTAGTCTTATTCGAGGAAGAATGTTCCCAAGGGGGAGATATTGTAAGACCCCGCAAATTCCTAGTCATTTCAATCCCATATAGTATGCCAAAAGAGATCCCAAACTTAGAAAATTTCAGCTAAGCGTTGACACTAAGTCTTATTTTTGGCCTCGATATTTCAATAATATCATTTATGATTTTTCTAGCCTTAGATTGTTGATTTTTAAATTGATTCATGATAAGGGATGTAAATTGGTCATATTTGGTGAGTTTTGGAATTTTCAGACATCTTCTGAGTCGTGTTTGGATGATCAAAAATCAAGCCAATGCGATCTTGATGTGTCACATTGGCTATCACATAGTACCCATCGATGTGATGCATTGGTGATCTCGTCGAACCCATCGATGCGACACCTGTAGTGTCACTGGTCCCGTTTTTCTCATTAACTTATGAGTTTCCAAGGGCATTAAAGTCTTTTTCCCCTCACCCAATTCAGACAAAACACAAGATTAAGCTCCTAAAAGGGCAAAATATATTTATTCTTGTAAAAATCCTCTCAAGAAATAAACCCTAGTTCATCAAGCTCAAGTTCAAGTTCCAAGAAATCCCCAACAATCTTCACGAAATCAACAATCAAGGTATGTTAGGTGTTCATCCTTCGGTTTCCTTCCACTCTTGGAGTTCAAGAACCCTTTTTTTTAAACTACAAGTTAATAGATTCATGATTTACATGTGCAAATTGGGTTGTATTCATGTTTGTTTTGTTGTATGGGTTTCAATTCAAGATTTAATTATAATTTTCATGAACATAAGATAGCATGTATGTTGATTGATGTAATTCCCATGTCAAAATCCTTAAAATTGCAAGTTTAAGTTGTAATCATGATGCTTATGTGTTGTTTATTATCCTGTGCATTAATTATGCTCCCCAAGTGTTTAGTAGAATATCCATATGAATTGAATAGTGTAATCATGACATGTTAGCATAGGTTATCATTCATGTACAAGTTCATGACCTCCAAGTGTTTGAAAAAATTTCTCATTGAATGAATTGTAAACAATTGATTATTGCTATGCTTTCAAGATTTGCTATGTTTTATTATTGATGCTATCGTGTCCCGGGATGTTTATTACCCAAAATTTAGTTGTTTACAGTCGCAGTAGTTATAGACTAGTCCCAGTAAAAGTCAAGAGCCGTAGTACTCAGTCAGTTAATAAAAATCAATAAACTCAGTCCAGTTCAGTCAGTCAACACAATTTGTGTCAGTTCAATCAAGCCTAGTACAGTCTAGAAATTATTTCAGTGTTGATTTAGTTGGGAGTAGGATTCAGCATCGAACGAACCCAGGGGTGGGGTAATTCCTACCAGCAGAAGGTTTGACCCTTAATAGTAATCCCTGAGTTATAGAACTACATAGCCAGCATAGGGTAAGTCATTCTCCTTGCCATGGGATACTAACAAGGCTAGGTCAACCCTAATAGGGCAGGATACTAGCCTTGTTAGTATCCCATGGCAAGGTGATTGCACCCTTCCAACTGGGGTCACAGGTTGGACCCCCAACTCAATTTATATCGGGGTATGTCAGTTAGATGAACCTCCCATAGTTACAGTTTCAGTCTCAATATTTAGTAAAGAACTCAAACTGTTTTACAGATCTATGGCTATCAATTATCAGTTACTCGGCCATCAGAATTTAGTACTCAATTTCAATATAATCTCAGATACACGATGTATATTTATATGAGCAGTAAAACCTGTTCAGTAGTTACAGTTTTGCATGCACTCTTATCCAGTTACTTCATGATGTTCATTCATTCAGTTATCATCTCATACAAATGAACCTATGTATATCATCATTACCTCGCTTAGCATACCAGTACATTCCATGTACTGATACGTACTCTCTCTTTTACGCTTTGATGTCTCATATCACAGGTTCGGACGCTCAGGGTCCTAACCGTACTTAGCAGCTCAGGATATCAGTGGCAGATTCAGTACTGAGTCCTCATCCATCGAGGGCATTATTTTATTTCAACATTTTAATAGACTTAGTATGTTCAATAGTCGAGGTTAGTTGGGTACTTGTCCCATCAACCCCACATTCAAACAGTTTGGGGCTTTTGGACTAGATAACTTCAGACAAATATTTAGTATTATTAGTATTCGGTATTTGTTTTCAGTTTGTGAACCTAATGGCATTTTCAATCTAACTTCCACATATATTTTTAGTATTATTATTCAGTGCTCATAGCAGGTACCAGTCATGGATTAGCTTACAGTCCTTTAGGGTTGTATGCACCGTGTCGCCCAGGGTGCAGTCTCGGGGTGTTGCATTTTTCATTAAAAGTTAGGTGGCTACTCAAAGACAAATATTTTTTTCAAAAATCTAGAAAGAGTCACAACGACCACCATAAATGTTGTGTGCTCTTTTGCCGATTTGAAATATGGTGCGATAGTAGGCACAGGCTTTTTGATCATTACTCTTCATTTCCCTTTATTAAGGGAAATAACAGCTTTTCCTTTTGCTTTGGCTTTGGTGACATACACACTCCTCTTAATATCAGAATCAACGTCAATATCCTCAGACATATCATTATCCTCAGATATACTCCCCAAAAAACTTTCAAAGTCACTGTCAACACTGTTATCAAAATCACTCTCAGTCTCATCATCAAATCACTCAGCTACCATAACCTTTTACTCAAGAGGTTCAGCTACAGCCACACCCTACTTTTCAATGTCCTCTTTTTTATTAGTGTTACTTTTGTTTTCTACCAATACTTTTTTCATTAAGTTTCTTAAACTCAACATAGTCCCTAGAGGTTTAATAGGTTTTGGATGGAACTTTGGTCGAGGAAGATGATTAATTCTCAAGTATTTTTCATCATAAGGGTCGGTTTTCCTCACTATCAGTATCTCTCTTTTCATCTATATTTCTGGTGTCACCTAAAACTACACCTCAACTAGAAATATAATTTGGTTGATTGCAAATATAATAACCTAACAAGGTTGGGGTCGATCCCACAGGGAAAACGTGAACAGTTGCTTGCCTTGATATAATCCACGAGCAGTGAAGGAAAGTTAATGGGGGGGATTTTATTATCAATTTCAAATAGTAACCAATTCTTGAGTGCTTTTGAGTTGTAATCAATATGAGACGAACTCTAGGTCTGTGTTCCCTTGGCTTCTCAATTGCGTAAGTTTCTCTTGATCAACCCAACTATTCTGTTGTTCTATATGCAAATCCTACAATATAAGTCTTATCAACTTTTAGGAAAGCTAGAAGATAAATTTCACCCTTTACTTGGTTATCGTTTCAGGGTATTTCCTTGTTGCCCCTTGCTATGGCCTGCGTTTCACTTATCAGGGAATGCTTGGTTATCAAATCTCAAATTAGTGTCTTAATATTATTTTCCTAATTGAAAGATTCTTGGTTATCAAATGGATGAGAATATAGGTGTTCTCAAGCATCTGCAGCTTCTATGAGTTTAATTATTGCGAAGAAGAATTAAGATACACACAGAAACCCTAGAATAATTGAGTCTCACACTTTCTCTACGTAGCTAATCCACCAAGGTTCCCAAAACACTAGCTAAAGATATTAGCCGCTCATGTTTGTGCAATAAACCATGATTATCAATGAAGAACACATAAAATCAATTACACAAGAATGAGATGAATAAACTCCAAAGTCTTTAATTGAATAACCCTTAAAATCGCAAGAACAATTGTAAAAGTTTGTAAAAGAATGTAAAAGCATGTAAAAGTACGTATAAGAGTGTAACCTAATAAAAGATAAACCCTAATGTAGTTATAGTATCTCAAAATAACATAAAAATTCTATTAAAAATAGGAAAGGTAAAGTAAGTTGGCAGTCGGTATGACTCGATCTTCACTCGTATCCTCAGCTTATGAGTCATACCCTGCCTTTTCGTATCTATTCCAGTGTCTGATCTTCCCAAGGCTTCAACTCTATGTTTAGCATACAACATCTTTGTATGAGTCTTACCTGAGTGTACGAATCATGTCTTCAACTCGTATCTAACTAGGTCTTTAGTCTTTTCACGCCTTGAACACTAGTTTGTATACAACATCCTTATATGAGCCATACTCAGTCTTCTGACTCGTATACTCTTGATACTTCAACTCCTGGATAGTATCTTAGATTCTATTATGCTCATGATTTCAGTATATGACTTGTATCCTTTCTTATAAGTTGGATGCTTGAGTTGAATCTTCTTTGTACTGGGCTCTTTGGTTTGGGTTTCGGTTATGTTACCCATACGATTCAATATACGAGTTGTATTGATTGCTTAAGACTCAGGTGTTGACTCGTATACTGATCAAAGTTGTTTTTTTTCAGGTCTTTTTCTTTTCTTCTTGTTCAAGTACTATTGTGGACCTGTTTTACCCACAATTGACACCGAAGTGCATTATGTCTAACAAAATACCCTAAGTTCACACATAAATTTGTAGTTTTAAGCATCGAAAGTGTCGTGTTTCCACACCACATCAACATCCTCAACTTAGAGTTTTGCATGTCCTCAGGCAAACAAAACCAAATACTATTTTCTAGCACATGGACGATGCTTAAACAGGAAGATCTCCAATAAACCCATGGCAGTGATTTTGAATTAAATTTCAATCTTGTTGTTCCCCTCTTAATTTTAAACTTTTGAACTCAAAATCACGTATCACAATTTTAGCACATGTAGAAACATGAAGGAATTCGATGATGGAATTACATTAGCAATAGACACTTGGGCATAGACGTAATTTACATTCGTCAACAACCTAGCAACCTAGAAGCATAACTCATGTGCACTCAAAGCCATAGAAATCCCATTCACTCTTTATGGATAGACCAATATATTTAGGGATATAACAAATGACTCTCTCTCACACAAAGAAGTATAACCGGTGTGCACAGAATTCCATAGGCTTGCCCTTATGCTCTTTTCCTAAGTTGTCAGACTGTCACCGTAGGATCACTATAGGATTTTATTTGGCTTGTCATGTAGGCTTAGGGCTAGTATGATATCTTTTAAGATTCATTTACTGACTAAGCCTCCTGGACACTACGCTCTTCTCGGGGTCCAATACTTTTGAATTCTTTTATTTCCACCCTTATGTCTCCCATTTTCTTTTAAGCACATTCTAATTGGCTCAGGTGTGGCTTTCTAGTACTTATTTTTCTTATTCTTTTTCTTTTGCTATACATTGTACTTTTCTTTCTTTTCTTTCCATCACACCTGCCCATGTTTTAACAATTTTCTTCTACCCATTATCTTCATACTCATTTTTCTCTTATGTACCCCTATAATAGCCACACTTAACTTAAGCAATTTTCCTAAGTTAAGGTGCATAGTGTCCACGGGAGGACCAAGGCCAACACAGGTTCATAGTAAGTTAAATGAGAATGTGATAGGTGTAACAAGAAAAATTGGTCTATAAAGGCTCAAACATTTGGATCAGGGGGATTTATTCATTTTGTTAAGGCATTTTAGGCTTAAGTGGACTCATGAAACTATGGCCTATGATCATCTCCTACTTAACCATCGTAGACCTAGGTAAAAGTAACCGAGAAAGTTCTAGATTCCAACACCGCCAGGAACTCAGTAGATCTTACACATAATTGAACAAAGCTACAATATTAAGTACTTGTTATCCAACAATGCAATTGCTTTGTCCTAAACTGTACTATCCCAAAATCTAAAGCCATTATTAGATACTCAAAAGTTTTACCCATATATACAAATCACGCAATTACTTAAACAAAATTCTTGAGGGGGTTCAATATTTCAAATTCTTTTTAGCATAGAGTTAACACCACTTTTCATAATAACATTCCTAAAGTCAGCAGTGTTTCATCAATCATAAAATAAAAATCAAAACAGAATTAAAATCTTTCAATACATCAAAAATTTTTAAAAATCCATCAATTATAATGAAAAATCAAAAATTCGCTGCCATAGGCGCGCTGATCTACTCCCTATCTCAATTGCTATATCAACCTGTAAGTCATAACAAACATTCAGTCTTAGCTATATCTAAAAAATTTCAAACTGCTCCCCAAAATTTTCAGAATAACACCCACCCCAACTGAAGAATGTTGCACTATCCCTAGTACTACAAAAATAAAATATGGAGTGAGAGTCATACCTAGGCTCTCAAGGCACCGAAGCATCCATATCAGGATATGGGGCCCTTAGGTCAAGTCCTATTCTCGTCAGTTACTATCCCAATAAATGGGACTGAATCAACAGACGAGTGTACAACATAGCCCCCTCATCAACATCAATTGGAGCCCTCGATCCTCCAGCTCCACCAGTCATCTCATAGACCCATGTCTCGCAGTCCCACTCATCCTGAATGCTTTCAAGTTTGGCTTTCTTCTTAGCTGCTTTGGCTTCTCAGGACCCTGAGCTTTATATGAACTCTCCTCTACTGAACTATATTCATCATCAACAGGCTAAGGTGTATGTGAAGGACATACTATTGCATTTTTTTTTCTTGACCCCTTCCGTGGTGGTGTCTCAGACTCTAGGGGAACGAATTTCTTCCCCTTTGCCTTAGCAGATGCCTTTCCTTTTTGAGCAACTTTATTTTATGAGGTTCCATCATATTTTTCTCCACTTCTTTCAAATATGGATTCGGATTCGGAGAAGCTGGTTTCTTCACTCTCAACTGGTAGTTGCTTGATCACTTTCTTAGTGCTTGGTTTGGAGGATGAAGTATTCCTTGGCGGTATTGTCCCTGTAAATACAATATTAATTAGTAACTAGGAAAGTAAAAGAAAATCAAAATATAAAACTAAAGTTTAATTTTCCTTTTCTAGTTGGGTGCGAGTGATGGGTACTGGTCGTACCCACCAGATACAACTAATATAACGGACTCATATCTTAGATAGTGTATGACCTTTTTTCACTGGTCTGCTTATGACTCCTTCTTACTAGTTATACCAGATGGGTTCGAATCATGACTAACAGTCGTAAGAAAGTCAGCAATATTAATTCTATTTTAATTCATCCCGAATGGGTAGATTAATGTATATAAGTCGTATGGTCTAGATATGACTAGTATGGTTGAGTCATATCTATTTCAGAACTTTGAATTTGTTAGACTTCTATGTTGTTAGTGGGTACGAGTCTTATTATGACTCTCGCATCGGTGGGTATGAGTCATAAGAAGTCTTGTATCTAATGCAATATAGAAGTCCAACTTCAAAGATTGACTCCAATGAAAATTCCCAAAGTACCCACGAATAATTTTCAGCTATATCCAGCAACTAAACACACATACCCCATTTCCAAATTTCAACAAAAATACCTAAACTAGAGCACCAACAAACCAAGAAATCTAGAAACTCTACTTAAACTAAGTTTCAAATATCGCATAATACTCATTTCAACTTACAATGTAGAAAAAATAAGTTGAGAAACTTACTTGGTCAGTGGAGACTAGAAGATTTCAATTTTGGATCTTAGTGGCCTTAAATTTGAGTTACAATTATGCAATAATAAAGAATTGAGGTTGTTTATAACTTAATCAAATTGAAAACAAATTGATTTTGTAGATTAAAGCTTGAAATTTGGGTAAAAAATGGAGTGGGTATGAGTGATTTTGATCGGGTGATCGATCATGTCCTATTTTTCTCTTTTATGTACTCATTGGGCTGAGTCAACGTGAGAACTGACCTAGTAAGCTTGGGTACGAGTAGTGGATATGAATCGTACCCAGTCTTATAGGTCATTTCTTTGACTCATATAGACTAAGGACTTACCTGTGTTCTAGACTAGATACGATTCTTAGTCACAGAATGTAACCAAAGGTTATGACTCACATTGAGAATTGTACTCATTCTAGAAACTAATGTCTGATTTTGATTTTTCTCCCAGGTCAATATGACTCCTACTCACGAGTCGTACTATATAGATACGACTCATAAAGAGTCTGTATGATAAATTCTTTCAACTTCTCTGTATTTTGTCTGCATTCTTTAGTCCTGCACATAGAACAAACACATTACCCTATAAATAAAATAAGTACAAAAATATAAGTTGCCTCCCTCACAGCGCTTGATTTAACATCACAGCACAACATGGCTAAATTGGATACTCAGATTTCATCAAGGTTAGTTTTAACTACTTCTTACACCTCTTCTATATTTCCAATATAGTGCTTAACTCATTGTCTATTTACCTTGAATGGGCTTACACCATCTTTCTTTATTTCTAAAGCACCATAGAGATACACCCTTGTCACAGTTAATAGACCATTCCATCTTGACTTTAGATTGCCTGGAAATAAATGAAGCTTGGAATTGTACAGTAGCACTTGGTTACCTTTTTTGAAAACCCTCTTCTCAATCTTGAAGTTGTGATGGAACTTTATCTTCTCTTTATAAATTGCTGAACTATCAAATGCCCAGAGCCAGAATTCATCCAATCATTGATATTACTCAACCTTGCTTTTGTTGCATCCTTCCACTCTAAGTTCATCTTCCTCAATGCCCATAGTGACTTATGCTCAAGATTAATAGGTAAATGGAAAGCCTTACCATACACCAACTGATAAAGTGAAGCACCTATGGGGGGTTTTGTAAGCTGTACGGTAGGCCCATAATGCGTCATCTAAATTTCTTGCCTAATCAGTCCTGTTGGCATTCACAGTCTTCGCCAATATGGACTTGATTTATCTATTGGACACTTTAACTTGTCCACTAGTCTGCGGATGATAAGGTGTTGCCACCTTGTGATAAACTCCATATTTGTCAAGTAGACTCTTGAATAGACTATTGCAAAAATGTGACCCTCCATCACTAATAATGGCACATGGCATACCAAATTGAAAAAAAATATTCTTTCTAAAAAAATGCAGTGATACTCCTTGTTTTATTTTTAGGAAGCACAATTACTTCCACCCACTTCGAAACATAGTCAACATCCACAAGTATGTACTTTATGCCAAACGAACTCACAAAATATCCCATGAAAATTATGCCCTATACATCAAACACTTCAAATTCTAAAATAGGGGTTATAGGTAATTCATGTCTTCTTGAAATAAAACCTTGTCGCTGGCATTAATCATAGGCAGCAACATAGTCATGAGTATCTTTGAATATGGTCAGCCAATAGTAGCTGCATTGAAGGATCTTATGAGCTGTACAGGCCCCTCCATAATGACCCCCAACTAGCGATGAATGACAGGCTTCAAGTATACTCATCATCTCTACTTCAGGAATGCATCTATAAATGATTCCATCTGCACAAATTTTGAAAAGATATGGTTCATCTCAAAAAAAAATTCTTACCTCGTGCATGAACTTCTTTCTTTGCTGATATGAAAAATCTTCTGGGTCTAGATCACTTGCTAAGTAATTTGCATAATCTGCAAACCATGGATTTAGATCTTGGGAAGCTACCAATATTTGTACATCTGGAAAACTATCATTAATCTCCAGCCCCTTAGAAACCTTCTACATAGCTTTCTCCTCTAGTCTAGACAAATGATCTGTAACTTGATTTTCTATGCCTTTTTTGTCTTTCTCCTCAAAATCAAATTCTTGCAATAGAAAAACCCAACGAATAAGCCTTGACTTTGCATCCTTCTTAGCTATTAAGTACTGTAATATGGCATGGTCTATTTGCACAATCACCTTTGTCCCAATCAAGTAAGATATAAACTTTTCAAAGGCAAAAACCATTGTCAATAACTTTGCTCCATCATGATATAGTTCCTTTGAGCAGGATTTAGTGCCTTACTAGCATAGTAGATGGGATGAAGGACATTTTATTTTCGTTGGCCTAGTACAGCCCTAAGGCTAATCTACTAGCATCACAAATAATTTTGAAAGGTAAAGAACAATCAGGAGACACAATGATTACATCAGACACCAACTTCTCTTTTAGGCGTTCAAAATCCTTCTTACATGCATCATCAAAATCAAATTTTACCTTCTTCTCAAGAAGCTTGCAAATTGGACTAGCAATCTTTGAAAAGTCCTTGATAAATTTCCTATAAAAAACTACATGACCTAGGAAACTCCAAATTCCCTTCACAAAAATTAGAAAGGTAATTTTTAAATCACCTCAACCTTCGCTCGATTAAACTCCATGCCTCTCTTTGAAATCTTATGCCCAATCACAATTCCTTCTTTGACCATGAAATGAAACTTCTCCCAATTAAGCACCAAGTTGCATTCTTCACACCTTTGTAGAGCCTTTGCCAAGTGAATAAGGAAGTCATCAAAAGAATGACCAAAAACTAAAAAATCATCCATGAAAACTTCAATAGTATCTTCGACCATATTAGAGAAAATAGACATCATACATCTCTGAAATGTGGCTGGGGTAATGTATAGCCCAAATGGCATCCTCTTGAATGCAAAGGTCCCATAAGAACATATAAAAGTAGTCTTATCTTAGTCCTCAAATGCAATAGTGATCTAATTATAACCCGAGTATTCATCAAGAAAATAGTACCATCTTCTACCTCCTAACCTGTCTAACAACTTATCCATGAACGACATAGGAAAATGGTCCTTCTGAATACATGCATTCATCTTTCTATAATCCATGCACACTCTCCATCCAGTGATTATTCTCATAGGAACTAGCTCATTCTTCTCATTAGGTACAACAATTATTCTGCCCTTCTTCAGTATATATTGAATCTAACTAACCCATTTTTTATCAGTAATGGGAAATACTACACCATCATCCAACCACTTAATGATATTCTTCTTAACTACCTCTTGTATAGGAGGATTGAGTCAACGCTGATGTTCAATAAATGGAATATAATCTGGCTCAAGCTGAATTTTATGAGTACACAACCCAGGCAGAATACCCATAACATCTGTAATGGACTATCCAATGGCCCTCTTGAAATTCTGCAACACTGACAATAATGCTTCTACCTCCGATTGCCTCAGATCAGCTGCAATAATAACCAACAAAGTATTGTTGGCCTCCCAAAATTCATACCTTAAGTGAGATGGGAGGGCCTTTAACTCTAACACTGGTGGTTCCTCAATAGATAGGTGAGCAGGTGGAGTAGTTCAATTCTTTAAATCTAGATCAAGCTTACAATACCAGAAATTCATATTTTTTCAACTGAAAATTTCCGACTGAAATAAGTAGTCGAAAAATTTCCGACTATTTCAGTCGAAAATCATATTTTTTAATTTTTATTTTTTACAAAATATTTTCCCAATACTATTTATGACAAAAACAGTCAGAATATTTAGCGGCAAATTCCGGAAAATATATATTCCGACCATAGTAGTTGGAAATATAAAGAATTAAATAAATTATTAAATATAGGTTTTCGACCACTTTAGTCAGAAATACTAATTAATAGATAAAATTAATGATTAGTTTATTATATATCCGATCACTTTACTCGAAAATATAAGTAATTAAATAAATATAATGCTTAATATATAATCAGTCTCTAATATATAAAATAAATAATTAGTTAAATAAATTATTTAATATATTTCTGACTAATGTAGTCGGATATGCTAACAACTAAATAAAATCTATAATTAATTAAGTATATATCTGGCCACTGTAGTAGGAAAGATGAGTAATTAAATAAATATATTATTAAATATATTATCAGTCCCTTATATGGAAATTAAAAAATAATTTAAATAAAATTAAATATATATTTCCTACAATTATAGTCGAAAATACTAGTAACTAAATAAAATTAATAATTAATTAAATATATATCTGACCGCTATAGTCAAAAATATAAATAATTAAATAAATATATTAATAAATGTATAATCAGTTCGTTATACGAAAATTAAATATTTAAATAAATTATTAAATGTTTTTGACTATTATAGTCAGAAATAGTAATAAATAACTAAAATTAATAAATAATTTAATATATATCCGACTACTGTAGTCAAAAATCAAAATAAATAAATAAATATAATACTAAATATAAATACCAATTAATTTCCGACTATTGTAGTCGGAAATCAAAATAATACTAAATATAAATATTAATTAATTTCTGACTACTTCAGTCGGAAACTAATTAATAATGAATTTAATATATATCCGTCTCTCACTGTATTAAGGTTTACACTTTTCTCATTTTTATTTCACGTCTCTCACTCTCTCTCTCACTACTCAATACTCAAATTCAAACATTTTGGTGAAAATTTGTTGTTGTTGAAAGGATAGTAATTCATGGAAAAACTTCAATACCAAAATAAGATCTTTGTTTGAGAGAATTTGTACTTGAATGTTACTTTACAAAGATAGTTGTTTAGATCTGGTTGAGATGCTGCTAAAGCCAAATAAGCTATCCATCTAGGGCTGGCATCTTTGTAGTGTTTACAGAGATATAACAAATTGGAAAGTGTTTTCCTTTAGAAAAAGTCATCAAAATTCCCCTCTCGATCATTTTCCCAGTTTCCAGAACCTGCATAATCAACCAACCAAGAAAAAGAAAAGGATATATCATATAGTTTTCTATAATAGATTCAGTTTAAAAAAAATATGATGTAGATGTAACTAAGATATCAACATCTATAGATTAAAGAGAGACTTCTACTACATGGAAAAAGAATTTTACTCCTCATAATGAGAAAAAGTTGAATTTGGCATCCTTGTTTTGATCGTGGAGAACATTTAAGGTAACAATTTTTGCTCCTTCTCATTTGCATGTTCAATATCTGTTGTTCTTCTTCAATTTCTGTCTAAGCCAAAATGTTTTACTAAAATTTTTGTGGAATTTATCTAGAAATTGAACGTATATGACTGTAATATTTCATCAAGTGCCAAGTACACTTTACTTTTGTTTCATTGAGAATGAACTAGACAAGTTGTATTTGTACAATGCTGGTTTAAATGTTCCAATCAAAAGGAAAATTGATAAGAAATAGGGGAAATTCAGAGCTAGGGTTACGATTGGATGTTGTGGTTCTAGGAAGAGAGGAAATTGTCAATGGAGATCGTATGCTACTAATACTCGTGTTTTGGAAAGTGGTACGGTGGATAGGAGTAGTGCTAATGCTTAGGCTCAGATGGTTCAATTTATTGAAATTCCAGTCAGTTGTTACGAGGTGCAGATTTTAGTTGCATTGTAATTTGTGAAAATGAATTTGATTTTTTTCTTTATATGTTTTGGGAAAATTTGGAGAATGCTACGCGAGTATGATTTTTTATGTAATTTTTGTGGAAAAGAGTTAGTGTTGTAGCAATTCTAAGGTACATAATTACCTTTCCCATTGGCTACTTTATCATAATTTATTGTGATATGTATAAAGAAGTAAAGTACGTGTCTTTTTTATTCCAATAGAATTATTTGGTTTGGATTGGTAAATTTGCCTAAAAGGGAGCATATTAAATGTACCAACTCCTATAACCCTCTTTGATATTATAGTACTTTAACTTCTCAAAAAGCTCTAACAAAGTTGAGCAATTTCAGGGAGTAGATCACTAAAAAGGTGAAAAGAAGTATAGTAATAAGCTTACTAGATGTTTGGTCATAGGTTCCAAATACTTTTTCTCTATATTTGAAATTTATAGAGATGGAGTCAAAGATAGAGTTGTGTTTGCTTTTAGAAACTAATATTCATAGTTAATTTAACTAAATATAATTTCAAAAGTTAAAAGTGAGTCGAAATACATGTTATGTTATAAGTTGTTTCCCAAATTTGAACAATTTTGAATTAAATTTGAAATATTATGACCAAAACTAGCTTCAAATGTAGTAGTAATATATTTTATGGCCTAAGGGTTCCTTATTTTCTTTTCCCCACTTTATAGTACTAGTCATTATTTACCTTGTTAAACCTTTTTTCTATCTCTTCCTTTCATGCATATTTCCATCTGCAAATAGAGATGTATATCATGTCTTGTGTTTTCATATTTGGTAGTAGTGTAGAATTCCTTTGTCCCATTCCACTTCTCCCATATTGATTTTGAACAATATGTCCATTACACAAGTTGATGGGATTCATGTTTTGTTAGTTTAGTTCTTAGTGTTTGGAGGGCGTACATTCGTCAGTGCTGCTCTCTTAACTGTCTAATGCTATTTCAAATGCCTTTCCCGATTTTCCATTGATGCATTCCCAATCAAATAAAAAGTTCAAATACATTTATTTTCTTGTGTGTAACATATCCCTTAAATAATGACATAAGAATCTAATGTGCATCTTTATTTGTTTCAGCGGTCACGCATGTTACTACTGTATTCATTTGTAATTTGTTCATTCCGTATAGTTCTGTGTGATGTGCTTATTTTGGTCCTTCAAAACATTAATGTGGAATTCTTTTCTTTTGTCAGAGTTGCTGAAACAGGTCTGGAAGAATCAAATCAGCATTCTTAGGTGACGGTATTGAAGATCAATCAAGAAATTCCCATCTTCACTGATTTGAGGTAAAAATTTATTCCATTTTCTATGTGGTCTATTTTTAGTACCTTCGATTGATGAGCAGACCCTAGTCTTCATTATTGTGTCATTTCTGGTACAAGAGGTTATGGAAGTGGTCATAGTAAATCCTCTTTAGTGTTTTCAACATGCGCTTCTTTTTATTTTCTTCTTTTAAATTCTTTACTTCATCTGCTTGTCTCCCTTTTTTCGTTTATTTTATCTTATTTGTGAAGCTATCACATGGATTGAATTCCTTTTACTGATTAAAAAATTCTTTTTTTAATTAAAATATTCTATTGTTGCTGGCTTTTTACTATTTTATATTGAATCTCTTAGTTTTCTGTTTGTGTCCACTGCGTAGTAGCACCTCTAAACAATCCTGTTATTGTTTTTGTTTCTCTTCTTTATTATTACTGTTATCGTTCTTGTGTATATGGAAAATGAATATCATACATGGATGTATAATAGACTTTATCCTAACCGTGAGGGGTTGAGGGAGGAATATAAAGCTGGGGTAGCTGGATTGATTGCTAAAGCAATGACGCTTAATGATTTTCTTATTGAAGAGACAATTATGTGTCCTTGTTGGAATTGCAAGTGTTGCAAGTTATTGAGTCTAGATGACGTTACATTACATCTTTATAGGAAGGGTTTTATGTTGAATTATAATGTGTGGACAACTCATGGAGAGAGTAGTGCTGCTAATAATTTTGCTTTTCAAAATTATGTTGAAAATCTAATAAGAGAGAATAATGTTGAAAGTTCACGATATAGTGAGATGTTCAGGGATGCTTTTGGGAAACACTCAGAGGCTCAAAATGAACCAAATGATGAGACTAAGCACTTTTATAAACAATTAAAGGAAGTTAGTCATCCATTGTATGAAGGATCAGTGCATTTTAAGTTATCTGTTGTCATTCGGTTACTGAGTATTAAGTCAAATTATTCAATTTCTCAAGAGGGTATGAACTCTATCATTGGACTTATGAATGAACTTAACCCAAATAAACTTGACTTACCCAAATATTTCTACACAATAAAGAAGTTGGTTTCTAAGTTAGGACTTTCATCAAAGAGGACTCACTGTTGCGAGAAAGGTTGCATGTTATTGTATAAGGAAGATGCAAATGTAGAACATTGTAAATTTTTTAATCTGACTCGTTATAAGGAAGTCATACATGCCAAAGGGAAGAAGGTTCCTGTGAAGTTAATGCATTACTTACCCCTTATACCACGGTTAAAGAGGTTGTATGCATCAATGAGCTCAACCCCTCATATGAGATGGCACTATGAAAATAAAAGACCACCTGGTGTTTTATGTCATCTGTCAGATGGAGAAGCGTGAAAGCATTTTGATAGTGTGTATTTGGATTTTTCTAGTGAACCAAGAAACATTAGGTTGGGATTATCTACTGATGGATTCACTCCATTTTCTATCTCAGCTATACCATATTCATGTTGGCCGGTGTTTGTGACTCCTTATAATCTCCCGCTTGAAATGTGTATGACGAGTTAGTTTATATTTCTAACTTTCATTATTCTAGGTCCTCAAAATAGAAAAGTTTTGATTGATATATATTTACAGCCATTGATTGATGAGTTGAACTTATTGTGGCATGAAGGTGTGGAAGTATATGATGTGTCAATGAAACAAAACTTTAGATTGCGTGCTACTTTGATGTGGACTATAAATGACTTTCCTGCTTATGGAATGATGTCTGGGTGGTTGACTGTGGGCAAGTTAGCTTGCCCTTGTTGCATGGAAGACACAAAATCATTCACTTTGAAACATGGGGGTAAAAACTCATGGTTTGACTGCTACCATCGATTCTTGCCAATGCAACATGAGTTTAGGAGAAATGCTAGTGATTTTATGAAGAATAAGACTGATTTTGAGGAGCCACTGCCAATTTTGTCGCGAGAAGAAATTTGGGATAGAGTGAGGAATCTGCCTAAGGTAACAAGTCTCCACCATCCAGGATACCTGGTTATGGTATTACACATAACTAGACTTAATGAAGCATATTTTGGGAGTTAGATTACTGGAAGGATAATCTTCTTTCTCATAATCTGGATTCCATGCATATTGAAAAAAAATTCTTCGAAAACTTGTTTAATACTGTGATGGATGTTAGTAACAAAACAAAAGATAACTTGAAGGCCAGGATGGACTTAAAGGATTATTATCAGCGCAATGAGTTGTACCTGACATACTTAAAAAATAAGATTTAGAAGCCCAAGGCCAGTTATACATTCACTTTGGAGGATAGAAGAGTGATTTTTGATTGGGTTAACAATTTGAAAATGCTAGATGGATATGCATCAAATTTGTCTAGGTGTGTTGACATGAAGGAAGGAAAGTTGACCTCTATGAAGAGCCATGACTGTCACATTTTCGTGGAGTCATTGATGCCTATTGCATTCTGTGCATTGCCCGATAGAATTTGGAAGCCCATAACAAAGATAAGCTTATTTTTCAAAGATTGATGTTCTAACACATTAAGGGAGGAGAACCTATCTTTGATGGATATCAACATTCTCTTAACCTTAAACAAGTTGGCAAAAATTTTTTCTTCTGGTTTTTTTGATGTTATAGAGCATCTTCTAATTCACCTTGTGCGAGAGGCACGACTTGGAGGGCCTGTTCAGTGTTGATGGATGTATCCCTTTGAGAGGTATTGACTTTTAATATTTACCTTCATGTGTTTTAATAATTTTATTTCATCTAAGAGATCATACTATGCAGGACTATTAGCAAATATAAGCAGAATATAAAAGAAGATCCCGAATTGAGGAATCAATATGTGAGGCTTATTTGGCTAAAGAGGCCTCTTATTTTTATTGATATTATTTTGAACGTGATGTAACATGTCTGAGAAACCGACCTAATAGACATGATGATGGAGACAATACAGGACCTTCAGCACAACTATTTTTAATATTCAATCAACCAGGTAAAGGAAGTCTAAAAGGTGGTCCACTTCGATATTTGAATGAGGCGGAGCATAAGTCAGCTACAACACATGTATTATTAAATTGTCCCGAGCTCCTGTCTTTTCATAAGTGATTATATTTATATTAAGGACAATCATTCAAGGTCTATCTAATCTTTAACTAATAAAAGTCATAACTTTGTCGGAACAACTACTTCGTTGCTTTACATGGGGATGTTGCTGTTTATCCTATGTTTTCAGTATGGTTTAGAGAATATGTAAGTGTAACTTAAATATTTAACACGATTTACTAGCAATGTTCAATCTCATGTATATTTAAATTCTAATTTTTTTTGAACTTTTTATAGGTTCATAATCCACTTAATTATGACCTAAATGGCCAATTTTTACATGATATAGCTTAGGGACCTGATGCTAAAGTTAGAAATTTTTCTAAGTACTCTGTCAATGGGTACAAATTTCATATAGAAGAATTCTCTAAGGGTAAGAAAACCAACAATAATGGGTTTTGGGTGAAAGGTGATGGCGGTGATAATTATTATGGTGTGCTTCACGAGATTTTAGAACTCGATTATCATGTTGGTTGGCCAAAGAAAAAATTAGTTCTATTTCGGTGTAAGTGATATGATCCTACGCCTTGGTTAAGTACAAAGGTGCACCTTCAGTATAAAGTAGTTGAAATTAAGCGTACAAAGGAGTATGGACTCTATGATCCATTTATCATTGCGCGAAATGTGAAACAAGTGTATTACGCTCCTTATCCTTTGAAAAAGAATAAACTTGCACGGCAGGTAGTTATAAAAACAAAGCTCGTGGGTAGAGTTGTAGTGGAGGATGCATTAGATGTAGCATATTAGAATGACATTTCAAGTGCTGAAGAAAGGGTGGATGATGAATTAGCAGGTGAGTTGCAGCATAAAGAAGGCCTATATGAAGAATTTGATCCTTTCAAACTTAGATTGAATCTTTATGATTATGGAGAAGGAACATTCGGGGCAAATGACGAGGAAGATCTAACTGATGAAAATGAAATAAGTGAGGAAGAGTTACTTGATGAAAATGAAACAAGTGACGAGGAAGAATCGATGAATGAATATGAAACAAGTGATGAGGATGAATTGATGAATGACTATGTAACAAGCGACGAGGATTGACTTGTTATTAATAGTAGTAATTTTCTGTAATAAGGTCTTGAATTGTATTTTAGCTATTGCTTTTTGCTATTTTTCTTGACAATATAGTGTCTTTTCTTTGTTAACATTTGTAGTGCCAGTAACTATGCAACATGATTTGCTTGTCTTGTTGCATTTTCTTATTACACTACACTCATCTGTATGATTCTTCTATCTTCATCATATGGAATCTGTATTTTTCCTTCTTGGTCCTTCTTGGTCATGCATGATATTTAAAATACTGACATGATTTTCAAGCGTTAAGGGTATAATAATGTTTAACTAAGCTATGATTATAATATATGTGACAGGAAAACTAAGTTGAGAATATTTGCAATACTCATTTTGGAACTTCTGATGCTATAGAAAAATGATTGCTTGCTTTTTCTTATTACAATTATATATGGTTCAATTAATCTACTAACTATTAGAACGGCCACATGGTGTGTAGCCCAAATCAATGTCGCGGTGTGTTTTAATATAAAGAGGGAGTGATAGTTTTGCTATGTGAATTGACAATAAAATGCTATATTTTAGGTGTATTTTTGAAAATTTGGATTTGGGTGGCCCATTTGCTCCGTGGAGGGTCGTTTGACAAATTTAGCATACCATCTTATTACTCATCTTATATTACCATAATCAACATAGCCTTCTGGGAATTAGTACCTACTGGTTTTTCGGACCTGTCAATGGAATTTATGCCTGTTAGGATTGCCTTTTGACTTATAATACACATCTGTATTTGTAATATACTTTATTTTTAGAATTCTGTGCTGAAACCTTTCATTTTTAAGTTGAGTAGTCAAAAGAGAGAGTTACTTTTACTAGTGTGTATTACATGATAAACATATTTGTTTTGCAATATGGACTGTTAAAGGTACTTATTCTACATAGCAAGTTGACTTTGTTACCTTTATATGTGAAGATTCAATGGTTGAACTTGTTCTATATAACCAGTTCTTATATACAACTAATTGTTTTATATTGTGGTTCTTTTTTTCAAGAGCTTAATAAAGATAATCAATGGCATCAAAAGGTCTTGGTAAAGGACAACATAAGAAAGGTAACAAAGGAACTGATAATCTTCCCACAGGTCAATATACACCACCACCACTAACTGTTACCACAACTCTTTAACAAGCTACTACAAATATTCTTCCTCCTCCGAGGGCAAATATTTCACTACCAAATGTATTTTTTATGCCCCCACCGCCCCACCGGTTCCAGCCCTCTTCTCCCCATACTAGTCTGCATAGTAGCTCTTCATCTATACCTTCAACATCATCCACACCTAGCATTTTTGGATTGAGAATTGAAGGTGCTAGTACATCGACATCGCCATCCATTGATAGTGATACAACGTCTAATGCTACAGCATTTGCTTCTCAATTTCCAAAATTTAAAGAGGTAGTAAAATATGATGGCAACGGCAGACTAATTATCGCCCCTGATGGTGTTAATGGGTAAGTAAACCTTATTTTTTTCTGTAATTTTTGAAATTTTTTAAAGATAAGATAATTTAATATAATTTTATTGCAGGTTCATTCTTGCATCTAGCGGTGGACATATGATTATAGAAGCAATTAAACCATTTTACACGCAGCCGTGGGGTAGTTGGAACGAGATTAAACTTTACGTCAGAGTTCTTATGTGGAACCAGTTTGTGGTATAATCAAAATCAAAGAATTTAACATTTTAGTATGCTATCAATGATGAATGTACCATCGTATCTTTCAACTCATTTCATGACTTTAGATTAAACTATTTTGCAGACAAAGTGTGCATAGAATTCGTCATAAAAATGAAATACAACGCATTTTTAAGTTCAAAGCAGCTCTACGAATCAAAGAACACTTATATGAGGCACAGAGGAGCTTGAAAAAAGCCTTGTTGGCTGAATGCTGATGTGTGGGTTAAGTTCTTAGAAAAATGGGATACTCCTGAATTTAGGGCGAGGAGGGAATGGGCAAAGGCAAATAGAGCGTCTCAAATGGGTGGCTCATTGCACACAGGAGGTTCGATGAGTTTTGCTACCCACCGACGAAGACTAGTAACATTAGCTAAAAAATTTTATTTGTTCGATTTAGTTCAATGTTTTAAACTGTGACATAGTGAAGACGTGTGGGGCTCTTTTGATTTACTATTATTGTTATCTTCTTGTTATTGTTCATCTTGAAGTCTAGTAAGGCCGTGTGTGGCTTATTTCGATTCACTAGTATTGTTGTTGACATCTTGTTGCTCTTTTTATTTCTTGTTTCTTTTGTTGTGAACTTGATCTTGTATCACACTGCCTAATGCTTTTAGAAAGTAAGAAGAAAAGAATTAGTGGTTTAGTTAGATGGTTCTAGGTCACAGTTTCCTTAACTTCCATTATTTGGACTGAAAGGGACCTGGAGATTGCTAACTCATTTGTAGTGCAGTAACGCCACCTACACATTTATAGTATGACTGGTTGTTCAAGGCAGGCTGCTTACCAAGGAGAGACAACTAGATACTTCTTATTTGATAGCAGGTGGAGTTACTGCACTCCAAACTAACTGGCAATTGAATCAACACTTGTTTGTGGACTGCACTTGGACTAAACTAGCAGGGATCCCATTATGCAATGGGCTAGAATTCAGGTATAAGCTAGAGAGGTGATAGCTGGAATTCAGGTACAACACTTGGACTAACTGGCAGGGATTCTAGAGACCTTTTGAACTTGTTGCGATAATGAAATGTGGGTAGCGGTAGCCTCCCTACCTATTGTTTTCTATAGTGATCGACCTCCAACATATATGTGTTGTAAAACACAGTCATAGTAGATATGTTTAGTAAGTGGAAGGACGGGTGTTACGTGGGAAAGAGTGGATCAAGGCTGAGGGATGGAGTAAATGTACGTATTGATGTTGTAGTTATAGAGTAAGAAGAGAAATTTGAAGAAGATAGATTTACCTAAACTGTCTAAGACATGCAGCTGTTTGTTAACTGGAGGTGTGTGCAGCTGTTTGTTAACTGGAGGAATAGGTTGACGAATAAAAAATGTGATCCTATAGTTTTGATGGATAATAAGGAGGAAGTAGACAAGAAAGTCTTATAAAAATCAATATATTACTATGATGATCAATAGTAATATATTTTAAATGTTTAGTATTTGAAATTCGGTGCCTCGATTAATCTGAATTTGCAAGTATTTTGAGTTAAAATAGGAGAGATTTCAATCATCGAACAAATGATATGGGAATCATGAATATATTGTAGTGCTATCGGTATCCAATAGAGTTGCATTTACTACTGAATTATGTATCATTTCATAAGACATAATATCTAACTTTGAAAAAATACCCGATAATCGGTTTTACAAACATATAAGAAGAATGATAGGGAGTTCAGATCACAGTAACATGTTGAAAAAACTCCATGCGAGAAGGATCAATGACAGTATTTTGCATCTACTTATTGCATAAGTTTTTACAGACTTCATGCTTAGTGCATGAGGGCTACCGCAGCTTCTTGCACTAACGGTTGAGTTATATGCACGAAATGCTCTGCCTCCCTCTCTACTTGTTTGCGACACTGGTTTGCGTCTTTTCCTTCTTTCATTTTCTTCACAAAGGCAACAAATTGCCTCCAGTTATCAGGATGGAATAGGTTAGGGGATTCATCCTCAAATATGTAAATGCACACATCTCTCTATCTGCATCTGATAGGTTAGAAATTTCAGGTTTTATGCAGTTGAAAAAACCTAGTTGTTTCACTAGTGACTGTTTCACTACATTTACCTATAGGTGCAGAGTTTGTTAAGCACTCTTTGTTTCCCGCAGACACACTTGCATTATCAAAGTACTACATCCCCTGGGTTGCTGCCCGGACTTGTCTTCATACTTGCATTATCTTTTTTTCTAAAATTTTGCAGGAATATGAAAATGGAGAAAAAAAGCGCCCTTTTCTTGAGGTTTACGAAGAGACGCATAGAAAGAAAAACAAGGACGGTACAAGAGGAGATTGGGTCGAACCGCATGCTAGGATTGCATATGTAAGATAATAACTTTTACATACATTGTTTTATTATTACACAAACTTGCTTGTTTACGTACTGACAAATAATTTTCTTTTAGGAAGAATTTCAAAAAAAAATTAGAAGAGTGGCGGAAAAACCAACCTACTTCAGAGGATGGTACCATGGTCTAACCATCACCTGCAGAGCTGAATAATATATGGATTACTGTGGTAGGTGGTCCAAAGAACGGTAGAACCTACGGGACAGGGGACTCCAATCCTCGAGTAGTCCTTCGTTGTTTCCCAGTTCCTCTTCTACTTTGCAAACTATGAAAGAAATAGATGCGATGAAAAAGCAAATTATGGAGTTGATGCAGAAATGTGCAGCTAATGATGCTAGGTTTGCTAAATTTGATAAATTAGAGGAGGTGGTTAAGAAGCATATGCCGCAAGTATTTCAGAATGAGGAAGATAATTAATCTGATGATAATTAACTTATAGTTATTGTTCTTGTTTTTGGTTTTGACATTTACATGTTAAAACTATTTGATTTGATGTTTGTTTTGAATGGTTTAAAATTGTTGTATTTATAAATTTTTGTCGTGTTTGATCCTGTTGTGAAAAATACATTAGTTATGTCGTTTATAATTTGAAAGTCGTATAAGCGAATGCAAAATAATTATTTATTAAATAATAATAACTATTAAATAATAATAATTATTAAATAATTATTTATTAAACTTCCGACTACAGTAGTTGGAAATTTTATAATTATTAAATATTTATTTATTAAATTTTCGACTACAGTAGTCGGAAATTAATAAATAATTATTTTATAATTTTAATTATTCCAACTAGAGTAGTCAAAAATTTAATAATTATTAAATAACTATTTGTTAAATATCCGACTACATTTCCGACTAAAGTAGTTGGATATTTCTGACAATAATAGTCGAAAAAGTTTTTCCGACAAGCTATATTCCGACTACCATCATTTAGTCGGAAAGTAGTCGGAAATACCTTAATTTTCGACCACTTTTCGACTACATTGACCGTCAAAAATTTAATATTTTCTAGTAGTGTTCTTTGGTGCATAATTATAACCATCACCTTAATTCACGCACTCACTCCTCATACTCCTCCATACCTTTAGAGTCGAAATTTATAATCACAGTCGCAAGAGCTTCGACACCTAGCCTCTCTTCAACAGGAAAAATTATATCAGCCCCATCGTCCTACAGAGTAACTGTATCAACATCTTGGAATGAATCTATCTCCTCATCATCTACATCAATCATAGACACCACTCTCAATTCATCATGTTGCTTCATAGATTTGCATACATTGAATTTCACATGCTCACCACTGAGTCACAGTATCAGATGTCCTTTCTCTAGATCAATCACCATTCTACCTGTATCCAAAATTGTTCTTCTAAAAATAATTAGGACTTGAAAGTACACTTCACAATCCAATATAACAAAATCAGCAGGAAATATGAAAAAAGACATTTTCACCAAAACATTGTAAAGGATACCAATAGGCTTCTTCACTATTCTAGCTTTCATTACTAGTCTCATCGTAGTTGGTTTGGGATCTTCCAACCCCAACTATTTAAATACATCAAGGGAATAAGGTTGATGCTATCTCCCAAATCACATAATGCTCGAGTGAAGTTGAAAGACCCAATAATGCAAGGTATTGTGAAAGCATCAGGGTCCTTCTTCTTCTCTACCAAAGATCTAGTGACTAAAGTACTGCCATGATGAATATTATGAATATGTTAATAACTTACTGACCTTTTCTTGGTGATCAAATCCTCCATGAATTTTGCATATCTTGGCATCTACTCCAATGCCTCTACAAGCTGTATGTTGACAGTTAACACTTTTAACATAGACAAAAAATTTTGACACTTTCTTCTTATTTCTTTCTTAATCTTTGCAGATAGGGAGGAAGTGGTCTTGGAATAGGCTTCAGCACAAACTCTGTAGCCTTTTTTCTACTTTATTCAATTTTTTGTTGTTCCCAACATCAACTAACTCATCCTCACTCAATTGCTCATCTACTGTGGGTATAGCTGGGTCTGAAGTAACTTTACCACACCGAGTGGTAATGGCATGGCATTGACTATTATTTCTGCAATTTACTATTGTATTGCTCGAAAGAGTGCTAGGTTATCTCTAATTCACTGTGGCTGACATCTGACCAAACTGTTGTTCTAACTGCTTGATTATTGTAGTACGTGACTCAAATTTTTGGTTTGATCCAGACAGATCAGCTTTGATATCCTTCAAGCAATTATCTTGAATTTATTTCCCTTTGACTATCTTGGCTAAAATTTCCTCCATTCTGGACTCTGTATCTCGATTACCTAGTGGAATATATTTGTCACTCTTCTCTTTATAGTTATCCTTATGCCTCTAATCACCATCTCTGTCTCTTCTCCTATCTCTGTATCTATCATTATAATAGTTTTGACCTTGATTCCCTTGCCCTTAGGCTTAGAAATCTGCTAATCTACGATCAAGATACTTTGCCTCTTCTTCAAATTTGATCTCTAATGGTTTGGAGGTAGACCCTTAGACCACTACTGCATTCACCTTGTCAGCACTCATTGACACAAATTATTTCAAAATCAACCCAATATTTATACAAAGTTGCGTAACCTCTTGTGCTACTATGTCATTCGTTGCTCCATACATATTTGTTAGTCCAATAGCATATGTACCACCACCACATTCCAAATCTCGAGTATGTCATCCTCTATTGGTACCGTAATATCACCTAACATTTTTTGTGCAGCTTTCTAGCAAAGACGCATAAATGCTCCTCCTGAAATAGTATATATGATAGCTCTTGAACTATCATTCACTGATCGATAGAAGATCTCAGACAAGTCAGATCCTATGATTCTATGATTTGATGCCATGCTAAGCTTCTTTTTAAATCAAAACCACGCCTTATATATAGACTCTGCAGGTAGTTGTCTGAAATTGTGAATTTCATCTTTAAACTGCAACATCCATTCATGAGGGAAGAAACTACTTAGAAACTATGTCTTTAACTCGTTCCAAGTAGTGATAGATTCTCTTGAAAGTTCCCTTAACCACAGAGATGTTTCTCTAGTCAAAGAAAATGGGAACAACCTCAATCTTAATGCTTCTTGATTAACCCCTGGAATATTATAATTCCTGCAGATCTCGAGAAAATTTATAAGGTACATGTTCGCGTCATCCTTAGCAGCTCCCAAAAACACAACCTTCAGATTAAGCAATTGGATCATAGCACTAGTAGTATCAAACTTCACATTAGGGGCTACTGGAGGATGAATAAAGGATCCAAACTCCATAGGCTCAACATAACCCAGATCTTCTTTATCTTCCTTATATGGTTATACGTGTTGTTATGTTGGAATAAATAGAGCCCTGCATCTCTGAAATCGATGATCAACAAATTTTTGTGGTCGTACCAAACCTCCTTGCTGAGCTACTGCCGCCTCCGCAGCAAGTCTGGCTTTTTATGTTTCTCTACGTTCTTGCTCCAACAGTTTTTGTGTTTGTAAGTCTGTGATATTCTTTGGATCTAATGAAGCATGTGGGAGTGCCACATTTGGATATGTAGGTGGGGGATCTTGAACCCCTTCACGAACCTGCCCTGACATCCTTCTTAGTGTTTGAAGGATTCTCTTTTGTTTTGGATCAAATGGGGGTAAGGGATTGCCTCTACTTCTCGTACTTGGCAAACACCAACGTATTCTAAAGAAAAAATGAAAATTTAAAAACTCATGAACTTTGCCAATTCAATTTACTACTCAACCATTTTCCCCGACAACGACTCCAAAGTTTAGTGTTGCCCAAAACTACACCTCAACTAAAAGTATAATGCGGTCTATTACAAATATAATAATCCAACAAGGTTGGGGTCAATCCCACAGGGAGAACGTGAACATGATCTTTCCTTGATGTAATCCACGAGTAGTGCAGGAAATTAAATTAGGGGATTTTGTTATCAACTGCAATTAGTAACCAATTCTTGAGTGCTTTTGAGTTATAATCAATATGAGATGAATGCTTGGTCTGTGTCCCCCCTGACTTCTCAACTGCATAAGTTTCTTATGATTAACCCAATTATTCTATTATTCTGCATGCAAAGCCTACAAGATAAGCCTAATCAACAGTCAAGTAAGCTAGAAGATAAATTTCACCCTTTACTTGGTTATCATTTTAGGGTGTTGCCTTGTGGCCCCTTACTATGGCCTTAGTTATACTTGTCGGGGTAGGATCAATTGATAAGATGGAATACTTGGTTATTGAATCCCAAATAACTATCTTAATCGACTTTTCCAAATCTCAAGATTCTTAGTTATCAAATGGATGCGTATATAGGCGTTCTCAAGCATCTGCAGTTGCTATGAGTTTAATTATTGCAAAGAAGAATTAAGATACATGCAGAAACCAAGATTAATTAAGTCTCACACTTTCTCTACGTAACTAATCTGCAAAGGTTCCCACAACCCTAGCTAAGGAGATTAGCCGCTCATGTTTGTGCAAAAAACCATGATTTTCAATGAACATATAAAATTAATTGCACAAGAATAAGATGAATAAAATCCAAAGTCTTTAATTGAATAACCCCTAAAATCTCAAAAACAATTGTAAAAGTTTGTAAAAGCATGTAAAAGAACGTTCAAAAGTGTAACCTAATAAAAGATAAACCCTAAGGGATTTATAGTATCTCAAAATAACATAAAGAACCTATTAAAAATGGGAAAGGTAAAGTAAGTCGGCAGTTGGTACGACTCGGTCTTCACTTGTATCATCAGCTTACAAGTCATACCCTGTCTTGTCGTATCCGTTCCATTGTCTTATCTTCTCAAGACTTCAACTGTCTGTTCATCATACAACATCTTTGTATGAGTAATACTTGAGTGTACGACTTGTGTACTTAACTCGTATCCACCTAGTACTTTAGTCTTTTCAAGTCTTGAACACTGATTTGTATACAACATCCCTATATGAGTTGTACTCAGTCTTCCAACTCATATATTCTTGATACTATAACTCCTATATAGTAGCTTAGATTCTATTATACTTATAACTTTAGTATATGACTCGTATCCTTTCTTACGACTTGGATGCTTGAGTCGTATGTTCTTTATACTTGGATACTTTATTTTACTTTTGGTTCTTTTACTCATATAATTCAACATACGAGTCATATCAAATGTTTATGACTCGGGTGCTGACTCATTTACTGATCGAAGTTGGCCTTTTTTAGATCTTTTTCTTCTCTTCTTATTCAAGTACTGTTGTGGACCTATTTACCTGCAATTCACACCAAAGTGCATCATATCTAACAAAATACCCTAAGCTAACACATAAATTTGCGATTTTAACCATCAAAAGTGTTGTGTTTCAATACCACATCAATTATCTCGATTATCCTCAGTATTAGTGTCTTTTTTTCATCTACATTTCTACCACACGGGTTGAGAACATGGGTCAACACCAAGTTTTCATCCTTAGCACCCTCAGGAGGATCATTTTGCCTCCTTGTGGACAATGTAACAGGAGTTGTATCCCACTATAGTGAGCCAGGAGTACCAGAGTCTCTAGGAGGCTCTCCACTATGGGCAGTAAGACCTTGAATCCTAATTTCCTCACTTATGGCAAGGATATTCAAAGAATTAACCTTTGAAGTCATCAAAATCTAATAAAACATGTTTTCATCATTGAAGCACTCCCAGACTTACTAGGTGACTCAACCTTATCAGGGGAATGAGCTTTGGAAGGGGAGTCCAAAACTAACTCTAAGGAAACAGGTTGGTCTAAGACTTATGGAATATCTTTAGAAACTTTGTCCTCGGAAGTTACATCTTGTCACACCCCTATTTTTTACCACCCAACCCCGCTAGGAGTTCTTTTAGAGAAAAATAGGCTTTCCAATTAAAGTAACATTTTGAAAAGGGATTTTTTATTTTACAGTTTTCACTTGGAATCAAGTTTCGGTATTCCAAGTCATATTATTGAATCCCTAATCAAATGAAAATGACTCTTTTCTTTTGATCTATGAACTAGAAATTCAGATAAGGATTTCTGTTGACCGAGGGAAAGGTGTGAGGCACCCCTCAAGTCCCGTGTTTCTAGCATGGTCGCTTTAATGACTTATGTCTGGATTATATTAATCTTTTGGATACATTATAATATTTGTTAGACTAGAAATTACTTATATCCTACTTTTTATTTATTTTAATTTTATTTAATACTTTCTTATTTAATGTTTTCCAGTTTTACGATGAATTTTGATTTATATCTCAGAACTTTTACTTTTAATAAGGAATCAAATATTTTGATTTTTCTATATTAATACCCAAACTAAATAATTACAAAAATAAATGCAAAAACAATAATTATGAAATACTACCCAATCACTTTAAGTGAACATAGAATTTGAAACAACGGGTAACAAAATTGGATAACAAAAGTTATTATTCATATGTTTATTCATACTCCAAAGTTTTTATGAAACAAAATTGTTTTTACTATAATGTATGCATGCAATGTAAAGGTTAAGACAAAATAATAACAATGGACCCCCATTGTTAAACCAAGTAACTGGGATTTCTTATTCAGATGATCCGTACTAACCAATGATTAAATAAACATAACAAAAAAGTTAAGCAAAATAAATAAATTATAAAATAAGTAAATTAAATATTCCAAGTCAATAACCTAACCACGCTTAGTAACAAGAAAATGAAAATAAAAATAACATCAAATTAGACAGGTATCATGTTACGATTCAAGAAATATTCATGAAAATAAAATAAGGCAGAAGATGAACCTTTAGAGAAGCTTTCCAATATTGCATTCCCAAAATAAGTATAACATTTGAAATAGATCAATAAACAAAATATAAATCTTTCAACAGGAGTTTATACCAAAAGTCTCAAAGACACTCGACGGAAACTAACAAGATTCTTGCAAAATTTGATTTTCCAATAGCTAATGTTCAAAAGCCATGAACTTGAAACCACGACAAACCCCAAAGTTTGAGACGTGAAGGATTTTTGGTTATTGTAGTTGTAGTTGTTTTTGGTTTTCTGGAAGTTGTAGGGACCTGAGAGAGTACATGGTTGTAGGCCATTATTTGTTCTTTTGTTGAGGGAGTTTCTTGAGAAAATTGAAGGAAAAGTGTATTTTAAATCTTGTATATGTTATTGGTGACATTGACCAACTTAAAGGGTCAAATACAATTAAGAAACTTAATTAAGTTAATTGTGGACTTGATTAATATTTTTAAAACTTTCTTATCTTTTTTAAAATACAAATCAACCGACACCCCTCTCCTATCTAAATCAACCAACTTTCTCTCTTCTCTTTCTATGACAGTGTCTCTCAAACTTCTCTCAACAAATAATTCTGCAAATTTCTCCCTTCAATCTCCATTTACAAATAGTTTAGAGTTCCTTTTTGACTCTTAAACATCAATCAAAGGGATAGTATTCTCTGGCGACAATAACTTTGAGTTCTTCATCATTCTTTTTTTACTTTCATACGTAAAAAATTAGGGCTTTTATATTATGAAGAAAAAAGGAACTTAAATCAACTTCTATTCTAGTATTAATTAACAATTTAAATATTTGTTTCTTAAATTTGAAATGGAGACTCAAGAAACCCTAATTTATTGTTGTTATTGTCGTTCTTGTTAACTGTTGATTTGATTTGTTTGCATATATGTATTTTTTGAAATTTGTTTTTTGTTGTTTGTGTTTGTGCAAATAAAATTGCAATTTTTTTTATCAAAACAAATAGTTCTTGGTGTGTGTGTTGTGTTGCTGGGTTGATTTATCGTTTGTGGGTTGTTGTTGTTAATGGTGAAAATGGTGTATTGATGAGTGGTGATTTTACCACTCATTCGCATTAACTATTCATATACACTATCATGCTTTGTTGAATTAAATAAGACATAATTGCTATTTAATGCACTAATATCCGCATTGTGCAGACATACAGTTGAGATGATGAAAAGATGTGGATTGGAACTAAAAGGAATCAAATAGAAGCAATATAAGTGTAGCTAAAGACCTGGAGCAGTTTGGCCTCAGTTACCGCGATCGTGGTCAGTCACAAAGGTCAAGAAAATGCAATCGGGAACACAACCACGGTCGTGTTGGCCATGATTACGGACAACCTCACACTATCTCAGCTAAGCGGGAGTATGACCCAGGGTAGTTTTGTAATTTTTCTTGGACAAATCCCAAACCTTATATAGGCAAAAACCCTTTTTTTCTTTGGGTATTGCTTACCACATAGACATTTTTGAATTCAAAGCAAGAAACCCTAATTGGGCAAGTGTGTAACTAATTTTGAAGGCTTTATTCTTAGTAATTTAATAAAGAATGAATACTTTGGATAATCCATATGGTATATATCTCTTAACTTTCTTCATGAGTAGCTAAGTAATTTAGTCTTGGGATTATGTTGAACTAAAGTGTAATTATGTGTGGGTGTTGTTGGCTTGAATGAGTTTTAGTTGTTGAGTATGGATTCCATTATTGCTTGAATTTATAAGTTGGAATTTATGGGTGAAAAACCCAAATCTCCAAATGAGTTTGATGGGTGAAAACCCCAAACTCTAGAAACCCTTCACCATCCTTGAAAAAGGGATGAAGGTGAATATATGGTAAACCATAACATCCTTGAAAGAGGGTATAGGGAGACAAAGCAATGATGGAAAATTAAGCCTATGGATTACTACCTTTTGCAATCTTAGAAATAAGTGTAATTGGAGTGTAAATCTTGTCAAGAGCATCATCCTATAAATAGGGATTCTTGATTGAGTTTTTGGGTGATTACGAATGGTACATTTATTTGGTGCTTGAAAAAGCCAATGGGTGAAGTCGTTGTGGTTTTATTGAAAGATTGACTACAATGGCCTTAGACCTAGCCTATCATTTAGTTAAAAACTAATCTTCATGTTAAACCATCATCAACCCACATGCTTTTACCTTTAGGTAGACATAATCCTAAGATCTCCTTAAATCTTGATTTTAAATCCAAAGTGTCATATTCGTGCATTGCTAATGAAAAATCATTACAAACCAATCTCAAACTAATCCCCCTATTTTATTTTACATGTCGTGTTTATTAGCATTCCGGGGAACCTTTTAGTAATTAGAGAACCCATAGGACTCAAAATTTATAATTTGCTCCTTGTGGATTCAACTCCAACTCAAGTTTGGTTATTGACAATGATTGCCTCACCCCTCAAACATGAGAGTGAGTTGAACGTTATCAAAATAGAACCTTTGCCTGGGAGTGAGATATAGAGTTCACTTGTGCGGTGTGCTTGTTACTTAGGAATACCCAGAGTAGTGTAATTTAATTTATTGGTTGTTTTTGGATATTTTGTAGGTGATCAAAGTGTTAACGAAGCAATGAGTGATGATGCAAGCAATTTGGGCCCTTTGATGGCCCCTAGATAATGAGGGCCAACTAAATGAAGCGGGCCAAACGAGTGCAAATCGTATCCCACCAACCAATGGGAATAGAGTTTTTAATATGACTAGTGTCATGCTTCACATGTTGCAAATGAAAGGGTTGTTCAGGGGTCAAGCCTATGAGGACCCGAATGGCCATTTGAAAAACTTCGTGAAAGTGTGTCCAGCATTTAACATAGCACATATTACTCAAAAATCCATCCCGCTTCACCTTTTCCCATTATCATTAATGATCGAGGCGATTTATGGATCTAGTCACTTCCACCCAGCTCAATTACATCATGTAAAGATCTTACCTCGGTGTTTATTGATAGATACTTCCCACCATTAAAAATTCTTAAAAAGTAAGACAAGATTGTGAATTTTTTGCAAATGAATGAAGAGCCTTTTTTTTGAAGCTTGGAAAAGGTTTAATGGAAAGTTAGCTCAATGTCTAAATCATGAGGTCCTGGAGAAGACGCTTCTCGATATCTTCTACCGGGACCTTGATCCATTAAACAAAATGGTGGTGGATAATGCGGTGGGTGTCTCTATAGTAAAAATGCACCACCATGCGGCCTTCCTATTGATAGGAGAAGTGTTAAAGCAAAATCAGGGTTGGCATACCCGAGATACTGAATCCCCTAAGATCCCTATTACTACCTCTGTGGTTGACAATGAACAAATAAAACGGGATGAACAAAAGAAGGAAAATATGGAAAAATGATGACCCAACTTAAGCTCTTGAGAAAGCATGCTATGGGAGCACCCGCAAAAGTGTTAAATGCCATAGCATCAAAATCTTATGAAGATGATGAAGAATCTAAGAAGTTGGATGAGGAAATTCGATATTTGGCTAACTACTCGGGCGGTCCCACCCCACCTATCAAAGGCAAGGTGGGAACCAAGGTTGGATGGATTACGAGAGGGAAAAAGAATAAATAGATAGGGAATGTGATTATGACCTCTATGTTTCTCCTTATGCTTGATCCAAGTTCAAGGAGTCAAGAATCATCGATCATAAAAAATTCAAGATCGGGATGTGTTGGAAAGAATCTTGAATAGAGTGGATGGTACGGACAAAATGGTCCATAAATTGAAAGGTGATTTGTCTCAAGCCTCCTGAACTGGTGTCTCACTTCACCTCTATCAAGAAATTGGAGACCCAAATTGGGAAAATCTCCAAGCAATTAAATCTAGGCCTAGGGGTGGACTTTCGAGTGATAGATTACTAATCCAAAGAATGACGCTCAAGTCCTAGCAATTATCAGAAAGAGTAGAAATACACTTTTTGAACCCTCTAAAGGAGACTTGAGTATGAAAATAACCATAGCTAAAGCAAAGAAGGCATTACCTCAAAGTCAAGAAGAAAATGATAAGAAGGAAACAGATAAAAGTAATGAAGAAGTGATTGAGGTTAAAAAGCCATAAACTAAAAAAGGCCCACAATCGAAGTTCCTCCCCTATTTCCTCAATTATTGCATACAAAATAGGAAGGTGACAAGTTAAGTTAGTTAACGAAAAAACGTAGCAATCTATCGATAAATATCCGATTGCTTCAGATAAAAGTGACGAAGAAGTGATTGAGGTTAAAAAGCCATAAACTAAAGAAAGGCCCATAATCCAAGTTCCTCCCCCATTTCCTCAATGATTGCATACAAAATAGGAAGGTGACAAGCTGAGTTAGTTAATGGAAAAACTTAGCAATCTATCGATAAATACCCGATTGCTTAAGGCAATCCAAGAGATCTCGGGATACGCTAAGTTAATGAAAAAGTTGATGTCCAAAAAGAAACTTGTTGAAGGTGACACCATTAAGGTCACTCATGGGTGTAGTTCTATCATGGATAGTAAGGTTGCAAAAAAGAAAGATGACCCCAGAGCGTTCACCATTCCTTGCACAATCGGGATGCATGAGTTTAAAAAAGCTCTATGTGACATTGGTGCGAGCATCAACTTAATGCCTTTTGTCATCTACAATAATCTTGGATTAGATTCCCCTACACTGACCTTAATTCAAATCTTAGTGGCGTATCGATCCATCTAAAGGCCGGTGGTAATTTTTTTTTATGTCCATGTTATAGTGGACAAGTTTATACTCCTGGCGGAATTCATGGTGTTGGATTATGAAATGGACCAAGAGGAACCTATCATCCTTGGTCATTATTAGTTGGCCACTGGAAGATTCATTGTCAACTTGGAGATGGGGGAAATGAAATTTAGGATATAAGAGAAGGAGGTCTCTTTCAAAATTTACAAGACAATGAAACAAATCGCGGAGCTCCAACTTGTGTCTCTAGTAGATATGGAGAGTGACAATGAAAATGAGGAGGGGATTGAGGACTCACCTTGAGGATAGATAAAGGAACACATCGTTCCACAACGTTAACTAAGGCGCTAGGGGGGAGGCAACCCACAAATGCCATGAAAGTGGCTCGTATCCTTTTGGACATGTTTTTGTAGTATATATGTTAGATTTTTCATTTGAATAAATCATGCATTTGTGGAACTATGGAATGCATTGGATGAGCTTCAAAAGGGGAAAGTGTGCAATTTTGCATTGAAAACTGAACAAGGGAAAAATCTGTAAAAACTGAGCAAAGAGCTGAACAAGGGAAAATAGGAGAGCAGAACTGCTCTCAGTTACCACAATTGCAGTCCCCAAGAGTGATCGTGGTCACCCATGTGTCCGCAACCACGGTCACCTGACCGTGGTCGCGGTTATTTCAGCCACTTAATCCCTAATTCCCCCTCCATTTTCCTTACACTCTCTTTTGAGTTTTACTCTCTAATTGGGCTAAATTCTAGCCAAGTTCGTGATCTCTCCAAAAACATCATTTCATCCCTCTTGCATCACAAATACTGTAGGTATGACAAATCCATGCACTTATATTTTAAAATAGGCCCTATAATCCATTATTAAGAGAGGGACTAAAGTCTTGATTGTTATGCTTTCTATGTTGTCATACTTGGTATTGGTGTGATATTGGATACTTGAGTAAGGTGTGCACACATGTGGGGAAATCTTGAGTGCCCAAAAATATGTCAAAAATATAGACAAATAAGGTGTGCACACCAAGTGTTTGACACATTTCCCAAATAAACTTTCAATAATGATATTTGTATTTTAAAGGGCACATTCAAACACATATTAGCACTGTTCAATTGGTCTTCATGTGAATCTATATTGTAGAGCATTCTAGTGGCTTAAAAATTTGTAAGAAATTTGAACACAAAGAGCTGGCATGAAACCAAGCTCAAGTATTGCGACCGTGGTCAGGTAGTCACAATTGTGTGGTCAGGTGACCACGATTGAGGCAATGCAAATGCAGTCATGGCCCATGATTATGGTAACTGAGATCAGTTTCCTACCATGCCAAAAATCTTGCACTTCTAATTTATAGCCTAACACCACCAATCACTCATTCATTGAGCTTTGGTGAATAATGTGGTACAATATGCATGTTAAAATGTCATTGATTAATATAATGTGTGCCTAGTGCTTCCAGGACAACCTCATGGAAAAGTATGATCACATCCAATTCATGGAACCCGAGTGCCATACTCACTACTATAGTGATCTTCCAAGACAAAGCTACCCCAGAAAAGAGGTATTTGCTTGGAGAATGTGCCAAAGTAACTACCAGTATTTCATGACAAACTTAAAGCCACAGGTTGGTAGTGCTTCTTCCCTAATCTCTGCATTGCAAATGAACAATAGGCTCATGAATTTTATGCCAACATCAGTGAAGTGTCCTTTTCTTACCATTTTAATATGACTATTAAGATTTTGGGAAAATCGGTAAAAGTTTTAGCTAAGCAAATTAATAATATTTATGGGCTCCAACATGCAGACATAGGTGAATTCAAAGCAAAAGGGTGTAAACTGGGGAGGTGGTTGGCGCAACGGCTATGCCCCGGAAAGAAAGTCTCTTAGGAAAAGACTAAAAGAAATATCTCTATGAACGACTTCACTTCTAAGGCTTGAATATGGTTGCAAATTATTCATAGTTGAGTCTCTCCTTGCACCCACATGACAACAGTCCTAAATTTTCATACTAGAATTGTTGATTGCATTCTAGACAACATTCCTTTAGAGGTTGGTCAGCTTGTGGGCAATGAAATAGATTACTTTAAGAACCAAGGTGGTACGTATCTCTTCTTCCCCTCTGTGATTATTGAGCTCTGTAGGAGAGTGGGAGTTGAAGAGTATGCTAGTACTATATGGGTGCATCCTGGTGCTCCCATATACTCCTTGAGGATTCGAGAAGAGGGCGTACCTGGAAAAGGAAAGAAGAGAAAGACCAACTTGGAAAAGTTGGCATATCTTGAATCTGAGTCTCATAGGAAAACCACTACCGAACCTCTTAAGGAGATTGAATTTGATATTGCAACCATCAGGGAGTTTGTGTCTAGTTTGCCCCAAGGACCAGGAGAGCCTTTCACCAACCATTATTCATAAATGTCACGTACCGGTTATGAGAAGTATAGGAAGGATCAAAAGAAGCAAGAAACTACCATTGATAAGCTTGAGAAATCCTACTTCTCTCTGGTAGAGTCATAATAAGACCTCCAGATAGAATTTGAAAAAATAATTACAAGAGAGAAAAAGAGGGATAAGTTCTTTATTAAGATGTGGAAAGGGGTGAAGGGCATATGGAAGGTCCTAAAACCCTGAGATAAACTTTCTTCCTCTTGGGTAAAGAGTGATAATGAGGCCCCAGCTGAGTGGTTCGATCTTAAGGAGAATGGTGATAATGCAGAGTCCGAGAGTGATAGCAGCCCTTGATGCAGTTTCAGGGAGCACCCTTATCTCTTTTACCCTTGATTATTTATGCAGTGGGGACACTGCTACATTTTTAGTTGGGGTGTCTCTTTATTCATTTGATTTGGGCCTGTATTATTAATATTTTTGCATACTTTTATTGCTCTTTTGGATGATTCTTATTTATATTTGGGTAGTAATATTCAGGTACACTGATGGTGCCCATATTTTCATGGATTATTTACTTTGTTCTTAGTTTGTTACTGTAGTTTAGTTTTAATCGATGAGTTTTTCCCTATGATAGATTGACTGATGACATTCTTATAGGGAAGGAATTGTGGTTGGGTTTTTAGCCATGGATGTAGGGGAAGTTTGAGTACCCATGGCATCAGGGTTATAAATGCAAGAGAAGTCTGAGTTCCTTAGACATTGATGAATTAGAATCACATTCAAAACCATTGGCGAAGTCTGAGTAGCTATGTGGGTAGTCCGCCCATATTAGAGCCGCAATGTGTGACAATAACTTGGGTTTTTTTTCATGATTAACAAATTATACGTGGAGTGGATGCAAAACAAACAACCCCCTCCATTCGAAAATTTTGCAAAATTCGAGGGCATGGACGTGAATAACCCTATGATAAAAAATTTCCTCTTTCTATGACTCTAAAAATTGACTTCATAAGAATAGTGAATACTCTATCTTTGTCTCGAGTGGAACAATTGGACCTTTTGATGAAATTCGCATGCCATGTTTGTGAGCTTATTTGTTTACATCTCATATGTACTTATAACAACTAGAACTTTCCCCCCATTAGTCTTTCAAATCTAAATTTTTATTTTGTTTGGTTGGTAAAATGATCATAGGTCATCTTGTGACATTGTAAGCCCACTTTATCCTAAAAAGTCTACCAATACATAGGAGTTACCCCTAGTCACCCTCTTTGAACCTTTGGACTTTTCACTGCCAAACACATTATAAGACGTGACCCTTTTATTTTTCCTCTATGGAACCCTACCCTCCTTGAACTTAAGAATAAAAATCAAGGCTGAAAGCCTAAGTTAGGGGGTGATGGAAATTGAAAAAGTTATAGTTGGGCCCTGAAATCATAAGTGCCTACAAGCTTATGCTAATAAAGTAAAATGGTTAGAAGAAAGAAAAGATCTAACAAAGGAAAAAAAGGCATGATTTATGTGCAAAAAAAAAAAAAGAAAGAGAAAAGTGGGGAAACTAAGAAAAAGGCAAAATAGGCTCAATAGTAAAGGAAAAGAAGTGGTCAAATAGCAAAAATGTGAAAAGAGCGTGACGTAGAAGTTCATGGAGGATCTAGCCTTATTGTCCTAAGTTGATATCCTACCGTACCCTAAACCTACATTAAAAACTCAAAAAAGTCCTTTGTGATTCCCAACAAAGTGTGGTCATTATAGTGGCGATTTAAAATAGGGGCAAGCCTACGACTTGGTACTTGTTAACATTGAGAATTTCTTGAGAGAGAGTGTTTGCACTTAAATTCCTTGTTGTTTGATTGGTGACTTGGTGTAAGAAAAAATTTTCTTTCTTGTGAGAAGGCATGTGAACAAGTTGAGGTGGGTGATTTTGTCATCTTTTGAAAAATGAGGTAAATAGAGTATAATGTAGTGATAGTTGAAAAGTGAGTCAATTTTGGAGTGCTAGTAGTTGCTGCACGATTTCTCCTAAAAGTCTATTGCATCCTCCAGGACTCTATTTTATGTTGAGGGGCATCGCTAAAATCCTTTTGTCCATGAATGAAAATCTTTTTGTGGTATTTATCAAGTTGGAGTCATCAGGATCGTTGGGAACTAAAATATGGGCATACATGGGGAGTTGTCTCATAGTAAAGGGAGGTGTTGCTTGAGGACAAGTAAGGTTTTAAGTTGGGGGTGTTGATGAGTGGTGAATTTACCACTCATTCACACTAACTATTCATATATACTACCATGCTTTTTAGAATTAAATGAGACATAATTGTTATTTAATACACTAATATCTACATTGTGCAGGTATACAATTGAGAAGATGAAAAGATGTGGATTGGAGCTAAAAAGAATCAAATGAAAGCAAAAGAAGTACAGCTAAAGACCTGGAGCATTTTGGCCTCAGTTACCGCGATCGCGGTCCTCAGACCATGGTCATGGTTAGTCATAAAGGTCAAAAAAATACAATTGCGGAACACAACTATGATCGCAATGTCCAAAATCGCAGACAACCTCACGCGATCGAAGCTAAGCTGGAGTATGACCCAGGGCAGTTTTGTAGTTTCTCTTGAATTTATGAGTTGGAATTTATGGATGAAAATTTCAAATCTCCAAATGGATTTGATTGGTGAAAACCCCAAACTCTAGAAACCCTTCATCATCTTTGAAAGAGGGATGAAGGTGAACATATGGTCACCCATAACATCCTTGAAAGAGGGTTATTGGGAGACAAGGAAATGGTTGACAATTAAGCCTATGGATTACTACTTTTTGCAATCTAAGAAATAAGTGTAATTGGAGTGTAAATCATGTCAAGAGTATCATCCTAGAAATAAGGATGCTTAATTGTGGTTTTGGGTGATTACGAATGGTACACTTGTTAGGTGATTGAAAGAACCAATGGGTGAAATCATTGTGATTTTATTGAAAGATTCACCACAATGACATTCGACCTAGCCTATCCTTTAGTTAACAAATAAGTTTCATGTTAAACCATCATCAACCCACATGTTTTTACCTTTAGGTAGACATAATCCTAAGATCTCCTCAAATCTTGATTTTAAATCAAAAGTGTCATATTCATGCATTGTTAATAAAAAATCATTACAAACCAATCCCCCCCTTTTATTTTACATGTCGTGTTTATTAGCATTCTAGGTAACTTTTTAGTAATTAGAGCACCCATGCGACTTGAAATTTATAATTCGCTCCTTATGGATTCAACCCCAACTCAAGTTTGGTTATTGACAACAACCGCTTCAGCCCTCAAACATTAGAGTGAGTTGAGCGTTATCATGTATTTATATTAAATGGTGAGATGTTGTTTTCTATTGAACAAAATCATTGTACGAGTTTTTTTTTTTTGCATAGATGAACCATCTGCTGCATCAGATGGTTCATCTAATGCGACATATGATAATTTGTTACATCAGATTTACCACATATTGCAATAGATAAAACATCTGGTGGGTGAAATCCTAACAGCTATTCCAACAGGTGACATGACAAAGACAATGATTTCTTCAACCAGATCATTCATCTATCGCAATAGATTAATCATTTGTTAGATGAAATCCCAACAGTTATTCCAACAGGTGACATGTCCAAGACTTTGAATTCTTCCAACAGATCATTCATCTGTCGCAATAGTCATGGATTTTTGACTAAAAGTCACCAAGTTTATTTAATTAAGGGTTTTAATTATTAAAAGAGAGGTGAACAGTGGTGGGTTTTTTACTAACACATACAAATTCAATCCTCTTTAAATTGGTCCCTCCTTACTCGTTCAGTCAGCTCCACTTTATTTATTTTTTACATCTCATATTTCATAAAAACACCATTATATCTTCAACTACTTCTATTCAAAAGGCAGATTCCTTTTTCATCCGTTTAGGTATGTTTTTTTTTTGTAAAATTGGCAGTTGGTAGTATACGTTGTATTATTTTCTGACTCTTTTCTTTTCTTTAGTTTTTTATGTTTGTTGTTAATGCATGCGTGTTCTAGATATGGATGCTCAAAATTGGGACATGATTTTGCGAGACACCTTTCCAGAACTTGAAAGGCAGATTCATGAACTCCGGTGGCAGTTAAGCGCCATAAGAACAAGGCTGAGGAGGGCCCTACTGCTGCCGATTGATAATTGGTCAGTTGACAATAATAATAATAATAATAATAATAATAATAATAATAATAATAATAATAATAATAATAATAATAAGTTTATGTTTTTTGTTTTAGTGTATGTATTTTGCTTTATTATATCGTATCTACTAAGGGAGGAGGAACCTAATGTATGTTTTATTTTATTTTTGTTTTTGTATGTAATGGATTCAAAAATCTATGTTTGGTCGACTTTGACTTTATTTCTTATTTAATGTTCAAAAATCTACGTTTGGTCTACTGGATTCAAAGTTCTATTTCTATGTTTGATTTGAGCGTTTGGTATGATTTTGAATCCAGTAGCAATAGCAAGAGTTTTGAGTTCTTCCAACAGATGGACCATCTGTTGAAACAGATTGGTCATCTGTTGAAACATATTGGTCATCTGTTAGAAGAGCATAAACCAGTGGCAAGAATAGGGAAATTGTATTGTGTCTTTCCAAAAGATGCCTCTCTATCACAACAGATTGGTCATCTATTGGATGAACACCATCTAGTAGTTTGATGAATTATATTGTGTTCTTTCAACAGATCTATTGCAACAAATGGTCCATTTGTCGGAAGAAAATACTCCAGTACAGTGGCAAGCATTTTGAGTTTTTCCAGCAGATCACCTATCTATTGCAATAGATTGGTCGTCTGTTGGTTGAACACAAACCCATTTTGATGAACTATATTATGTAATTCTAGAAAAAGTCCATTTGTTGTAACGGATGGGTAAATCTGTTGAAAATATTTTTGTAGTCTGTTGTATTTAGTTCATGTAACCGTTTTTAGTGATGCAACAAATTAATAAAAATATATTTTATATAATAAATTATAACATTTACATTCCCAAAAATTATTTAAAATTATCAAAGTCCATAACAAACAACAACACAAGACTATTACAACGATATGGTGCATTACGATCCAGGCATGTTGTTCTTTTGTGGCCAACGTTTTTTCATATGGAGCACTTGTTTTTTCTTGATGGAAATGATTCTCTGAATCCACACCTCATCTTATATCGTCTTCTTTCTGGTTGGATAGTGCTTGGGTCAATATATGGAGGAGGTATTAATCTTTCCAAAATCTCTATAAGAACAACCCAAATTCTTCAGGAGGCACAGAATTAATATTCTCACTATATGCCATTATATATCTTTCTACCAAATAATATGGAGACGAGTACTCATAAGTTTGAGTTCCATATAGTGTATTATATTGGGCTCGAAGCACTGGCATAGCTTAAATTAGATGACTCACTTGTTGGGATTCATGGTACAACACTATATATAACCGATAAACATGAATCCAACAGTTGTGTCATCTGTTCAATAGATGACTACTCTGTTACAACAGATGACTCACCTATTGAAAAAGATGACTCTTCTGCTAGATTCATGTTCAGGAACTATCCATTGTTTAAAAATTACAAGTAGCAGTGTACCCAGATGAAATATTCTACTAAAATCATAAATTAACTTACCAAAATAACCTAAAGAAGTAATGTCCAAGTGATATACGAACAAAATTTGACCTCAAAATTTGGTCAACAAGAAGCAGATAAAGATGATGATGAACAAAGAAGAGATGATAATGAAGAAGACGTTGATGAATAAAGAAATCAAAGCAGCAACAAGCAAAAATGAACAACAAATCAACAATAAATCAAAGAGAGAGAAAATAACTATAAAAATGCAAAGAGAGAGAAACAAAACATAGGGTTTTAGTTAAAAGTCACAAAAGAGTTTGAAAATGAGGTGTAGGTGACTCATGTTTTAATAATTGGGTATAGATATAGGTCACAATTAATTGATTATGTATTAAGAAAGTTGAGAATGACCCATAAGTTTTTTAATTTATAATTTGATCCAATGTAATCCCTAATTTTGAAAATGAGGGAAAAAATACCCCTTCCACTCCACTGCTCCTGGTTTGTTTTCTTCCAACAGAAATATTTGTTGAAATAGATAGGGAATCGGACCTATTTTAATATCTCCCAATAGATGTTTCACCTGTTGCTACAGGTGGGTAATCTTTTGGAAGTTGTCAAATCAAGTAGTTGTTCTATTTTGATAACTTCAAAATATTACCCATCTTTTTTCAATAGATGGTCCTGTTGGATGAAATTGAATTAGGTCTTCCACATTTTCAATACCAACACAACCGCCACACCATAAACACCAATACCAACACCACCACCAAGACCGCTATCAACACCACCAATACCAATACCACCAACACCAACAACAATACCAATACCAATGTCACCAACACCACCACCAATACTAATACCAATGCCACCAACACCACCACCAACACTAATACCAATGCCACCAATACCAACACCAACACCAATACCAATGCCACCAACACCAACAATACCATTAATACCAATACCACCAATACCAACACTACCACCAGCACAACCAATACCATAATCAAGACCACAAATACCAACACCAATACCAATTCCACCAATACTAAGAACACCAACAATAATAACTCCACCAATACCAATACCACCAACACCCACCAATATCAATACCACTAACACCAACACAACTACCAGTACCACCAATACCAATACTAACACCACCAAGAACAATGCCAACACCAACAACAATACCAATACCAATGTCACCAACACCACCACCAATACTAATACCAATGCCACCAACACCACCACCAACACTAATACCAATGCCACCAATACCAACACCAACACCAATACCAATGCCACCAACACCAACAATACCATTAATACCAATACCACCAATACCAACACTACCACCAGCACAACCAATACCATAATCAAGACCACAAATACCAACACCAATACCAATTCCACCAATACTAAGAACACCAACAATAATAACTCCACCAATACCAATACCACCAACACCCACCAATATCAATACCACTAACACCAACACAACTACCAGTACCACCAATACCAATACTAACACCACCAAGAACAATGCCAACACCAGCAATACAAACACCACTAACAGCCATCAACAACACCACAAACATCATCCAAAAATACTATGACAGGTAACAAAATACTGCGACAAAAACTAGATTTTTCTCAATTCTTCCTATATTTTTTAGCATTCAAACTCAAAATTGTTAATCCATTCTTGAAGATAATAAACTATAAATCTTCTTTTTCATCATAAACTAAAAGCTCTATTTTTGAGAAAAAAAATAATAAATGTAGAACTCTTCTCGAACTCTGTTACTTGCATAGAGAAAGAAAATGATAGATACAAGCAAGAAGGAAGTCAAAAATAATAACTAAACTATGTGGTTAAAAATGAGAAGAAAATTAATTTGTTATAAAGGGTTGAGCAATATGTTGAGTAGTTGTTTGTATTATTAAGAAAGAAAGAAAGAAAAGAGAGACAACTCAATATTTGAAATGATGAAATATTTTTCCCAAAAATGGATAATTTGTATGGGTTGATTTATATTTTGGAAAAGAATGACAAGTTTTGAAAATATTAATTCGGTCCTAGTTGATCTTAATTAATTTTTTAAAAGGAATAAATTTTATTTTTTAAAAATAAATATAATTAATTTCACTAAAATTAGTTTTCATTTATTAAGTTCAATTGTAATAAAAATGAATTTAGTATTAATTTAATATTGATAATTAATATTAATTAATTACATGTGCATATCTATTGTATAATTTTCAACATATGAGTCATTTGTTGGAATAATTAAAAACTTTTGTTCAAACATATTACTCATTTGTTGCCTCAAATAAGTAATACTTTGGAAATGACCAAACAGATAAAATAACTTGTTGGAACATATTGGTAATCTGTTATAATAGATGAGTAATACGTTTGAAATGACCAAATAGATAAAATCCTCTATTGCAACAGGTGTGCCATTTGTTGTAATGGATGAGTATATTTGTTTGATAATTTTCAATAGATGAAACATTTGTTACAGTAGGTTAAATCTGTTGTAATTGATTATACACTAGTTGATCATGTAGTTGCAATGAGATCAATTAAAATTGCAATTGAACGCATCAATTCATCTTTGAGTTGAGCTAAATAAATTTAGTTATTCCAATTATTTAAGTAAATTGGTCAATTGATCACCCTACTCAGGACGAACACAGTAGTTGGTCATGTAATTGCAATGAGATCAATTGAAAGTGTAATTGAACGCATTAATTCATATTTGATTTTAGCTAAATAAATTTAGTTATTATAATTAATGGCTTTATTTGAACCATTTCAAGTAAAATTGATCAATTGATCACCCTACTCATGATGAACACAACATTTGATCATGTAATTGCAATGAGATCAATTAAAATTGTAATTGAACGCATCAATTCATCTTTGATTTTAGCTAAATCAATGTAGTTATTAATAATACTGATTTGATTAGAACCATTTTAAGTAAAATTGGTCAATTTATCATCTTACTCAATACGAACACAATAGTTGATCATGTAATTGCAATTATATCAATTAAAAATATAATCGAACACATCAATTCATCTTTAATTTTAGATAAATATATTTAGTTATTAATAATAATGGCTTATTTGAACCATTTCAAGTAAAATTATTTAATTGATCATCCTACTCAGGACGAACACAACAGTTGATCAAGTAATTGCAATGAGATCAATTGAAATTGTAATTAAATACATTAATTTTTCTTTGATTTTAGCTAAATTAATTTAGTTACTACAATTAATGGCTTGATTTGAACCATTTCAAGTAAAATTGATCAATCGATTACCCTACTCAAGACAAACACAATAGTTGATCATGTAATTACAATAAGATCAATTGAAATTGTAATTGAACACATCAATTCATCATTTATTTTAGATAAATAAATTTTGTTATTAATAATAATGAATTTATTTGAATAAATAGATGACTAACTTATTACAACAAATGACACATCTAATGAAAATTATAAAATAATTATAGACATCTGTCACAACAGATGATCAACCTGATGCAACAGATGACTTATCTATTGAAAATTATCAAACAAATATAGATATATATTGCAACAGATGACACATCTATTAAAAATATCAAATAGATAGAATATATGGTGTAACAAATTACCCATCTGTTGGATAAAGCAATTTCTTTCCAAAATACAATAAAGATAAAATAAGTTCAAATGTTTTTAAGATAACTCAAATGTCAAAACTCTTATCTTGTCTTGTCTTTTCAATGACACCATCTAGACTTGTCTTTTCAAAAACCAAAACCACCGCCAATAAATATTCAAAACCATCTCTACAATTTTCTCTTAAAAAATATTTTTCTTTTTTCCTTTTTCTTTTTTATTTAAACCAACCACAGTAGTATTCTCTTTTTTGTCTTTTCTCTCCTCTTTTGCCTGATAATTCAAATTTCATCACCACCAGAACTAAAATAATAAATCTATAAACACAAGGTATGTGGTTTTACTAGTTTATATTCTATGATATTCTTGCATTCTTTCCTTCTTTATTCTTTGCATGTTCCATTGAAATTTATCATGTCTTCTTTGATGAAAAATAGTTATTTAAATTAAATAGCTACAAAATAAAATCTTGTGTATATCATATTTTTTCACTTATTATTTAATTATAAATTATTTTTTAATTAAATAATCAAAGTCATGACCCTTGAGATCTTCCAATAGATAACATATCAGTTACAACAGGTTGGTCATCTGTTGTAAGAACTCAAAATCTAGATGTCCTAAACTAAAATCCTTATTGATTCTTTTGTTGATGTTGTTGGTGTTGTTCGTATTGGAGTTGGTGTTGGTGTTAGTGTTGATGTTGGTGTTGGTGTTGGTGTTGGTGTTGGTGTTGGTGTTACAACAGATGAAAAATCTATTGAAAGATATTAAAATAGGTCTTCTAATATATTCTCCATTCAATAGATGAAATAGCTGATGGAATAAATCAAAATAGATTTTTCAACAGATTCCTCATTTGTTGCAACAGATGAAATAACTGCTATATATGGGGGTAATTTGTTGCAACATATGGGTCATTTATTACAATAAGTTTGTAATCTATTGTAATAAGGGGGTAATCTATTGCAATAAAGGGGTAATTTGTTGCAACATATGGGTCATCTATTGGAATTATTATATAAATGTGTTGTATTTATTAAATTTTGGGTTATATTTTTAAAAATTATGTAGAGATCAATTGTAATTTTTCTTTGTTTTTCTCTTGTTTATAGATAAAAGATGTATCTCAAAAGAAAGTAAAGTGAAAGTGGGATCAACTTTTGATCGACCAACTTAAAAGGCTAGAGTCAAGATGGATTCTCGGAGAAATAAGCTGCTTGTAGATCATTATACTTCATATGTGTGAGGTATGTGTTACTGATAAGTTTATCATGAAAACACACATAAAGTAGAATGATTTTGTGAATTTTGTTTTTTTACCAATTAGGCATTGATCGTTAAAACAAGATCTTGACTTTTATAGTTAAGTTAGTCCAACTGATAAGGCAGAGGGACCTAGAAGGTGGTGTGGATACCTTGCTACAGTCTAATGATGGTTTTGCCAATGTTTGTACTTTGGAGAAAGGATAAAGATTTGATGGCAATTTAGATATTTAATAGGGATAGGACTGGTTTTAAGGGTTCAATAGATTATTGAAAGGCCTCCAACTGTAAAATTCTTTGTGAGGTGATGTTTTCTAGAGAAATTATATCTCAAAGCATTTTATATTCGGAGGTCTTTTAACAATCCATTGAACCTTTAAAACCTGTCCTATCACTATTAAACATCTACACTGCCATCAAAATACTATCCCTTCTCCAAACTACACGCATAAACATAAATATTAGCAAAACCATCATTAAACTATAGTAGGGTATCCACACCACCTTCTAAGTCCCTCAGCCTTATAAGTTTAGACCTACCAAAATTAACTATAAAAGGCAAGATCTTATTTTTAATGATCAATGCCTAATTGATAAAAGTTAACATTCACAAAATCATTGTACTTTAGATGTGTTTGTCATAATAAACTGATCAGTAATACATACATCACACATATAAAAGTGGATCCATCCATTTGCACGTACCTTGTTTTTCCTACCCCATCTATTCCCATCAATGACAGAAATAAAATAGTGTTTTATCTTCGGTATCTTCAGTTTCCATCATGAAGTAGTGTACAACACATGAAAAGATAGTTTTTTGGAATTTATAAAACAGATAGGTAAGTTGTTGCAATAGATTACATATCTTTTAGAAAGAAATCAAAACAAGTCTTGCTTATTGTTTGATTTAATCCGACAGATCACTAACCTATTCCAACAAATAGGTCATATGTTAAAATAACTCAATGAAAATGGTTATTATTTAATTTAATATAAATAAACGGTTACTGGAAAGGTGAAAAGTCATGATTACTCACCTTTTTATATTTAAATCTATTTTTTTAATTTAAATAGTCAAAAAGTCATCAATTTTATTTAATTAAGAGATGTAATTATTAAAAAAGAGGTGAACAGTCGTGGCTTTTTAACTAACACATTCAAATTCAATACTCTATAAATAAGTCCCTCCTTACTCATTCAGTCTACTCTACTTTATTTATTTCTTGCATCTTATATTTCATAAAAACACCATTACATCTTCAATCACTTCTCTTCAAAGAGTAGATTTCTTTTTCGTTCATTAAGGTATGTTTTTTTTCTTTTTGTAAAATTGTGGAACTCTTTTCCTTTCTTTAGTTTTTTACGTTTTTATTAATGCATCCATTTTTTAGATATTGCTGATCTGGGTTGGGACTAGTGATTCTGCGTGACACCGTGCGAGAACTTGAAAGGAAGATTCATGAACTCCAGTGGGAGTTGGGCGCCATGAGAGCAAGGCTGCTTTGTAAGATTCGGACGCTGAAAAGGGCCCTGCTGCTGTCAATTAACGATTGGCCGATTGACAATAATAATAATAATAATTAGGTTATGTTGCAATAGATGACTCACTTGTAAGAATCAAATTTGGGTTCTGTTGACACATGTCATCTGTGGCAATAGATGATTCACCTGTTGCACCAATAATTTATCTGTTCCAATAGATAATTCATATGTTGCATCAGATGATTAATATATTGCATTAAATGATTAATTAATTACAATAGATGACCCATCTGTTTGATTCATGTTGCAGAATTATGGAACCATTAACAAGAACCCAACATATGAGTCTTCTGTTGCAATAGATGACTCATCCGTCGTAATAGATGAGCCATTTATTGCAACAGATGACTAATATATTGGATCTATGTTAAGTTTTTTCATTCCTTCATTGAAAAAATAGTAGCAGCAGTGTACCCAGATGAGTAATTCAACTAAAAATCATAATTATACATACCAAGACTACCTATAAAGTAATGCCAAAGTGATATACAAAACAAAATTTGACCAAAAAATTAGTCAAGTAGTAGCAGTAGCGGTAACAACAACAACAATGGTCAAAAATAAGAAGATAATGATGATAATAAAGAAGAAGATGATGAATAAAACAGTAGCAACAATGAACCACAAAAATCATGAAGAGAAAAAAAATAGATGAGAATAGACGAAATGCCGCATTTTTATTCCCTTTGTTTTTAGTTATATTAGGTTTTATATTTAGATCAAAGTATAAATTAAAAAACTTGTAGGACATTCTCAACTTTCTTAATTTTATGATAAAGTAATTGTCACGTACACACAATTATTAAAACTTGAGTTACCTACAGCTCATTTTAAAACTCTATTGTCAGTTTTAACTCAAAAGCCTGAGTCTCTTGGCAGTCCTCATAGGTTTTTTTCTGTGTTTTAATATAAGGGTTTGAGAAAATTGAGTGGAGGGAGCTTGAGAAAGTTGTATTGTGTAGTGTGTGAGAGATGTCAAGAAAATGGAGAAAATTGGGGGAATGTGGATTAGTGGGATGTTGGCTAGTTTAGCTTAATATTTTCTTTATTGTTTTCAAATATATAAATAAAATGTAATGATTAACATATTAGCCAACCATCATAAGTATAAGAAAACTTAAATAGTTAGACTAAAAATATAATTAAGAAATATTAATATCACTAGATCATTTATTAAAAACTTAATTAAAAGGAAGACATATTAAAGAAAAATTCTCTTTTCAAAAAATAAAACAAAACTTATGCTAAAATGCAACTCTATTTTTAAAGAATTTTTTTTTTCATAATTTTCAAATGAAACCCACTAAAAATGAAATAAGAGTTAAAGGTAATATTTTGACATAAATAAATATTGAATGTCAAAAATACGTTAAAGCTTGTGGAGTGTCAAAATCATATGTCTACATTTTGTCCCTCTTTGTTTAAAATCTCGGAGAGTTTTCATACAAGAAAGTATACAATGGGATGAGATTTTACCCTCAGATTATTTGAAAGGATAGAATATAAAAAAGAAGATATGACCGAGTCCTGGTTTTGGACCGCCTACATATCCCGGGTTATAAGAAAATCAGTTCATGTGTAGTTCTATAAGAAAAAATTGTGAGACGATGAGCTAGAGTTCAAGTAAGGTTTCGTTGAGTCTCTAATTCGTGGCTTCTGCTTTTACATTCAAATGAAAACAAAATTGAAAATAAAGATACAAGTGAAAGATTCGATTTATGCAACTTTTCTGATAAATAATTGGAATCTTCATGACTGCTCAAGTGGTGAGACAATTATTATTTTGAGTTGAACTTGAAAATTGAAATGTTCCTCCCAGTTGACTCTTGGTATTGGTGAAGAGTTTGAAAATTGACCTATTCTTTAGACTGACACTTCTGACTTAAACTTGAAAATCTTTTCCCTATTCTTCAGGCGGCCTCTTAACTTGTAATTTCTTTACCCTATTATACATGCAGGCTCCTTACTTATAATTTCTCCACTTTATTCTCTAGGCGAACTCCTGACTTAAAACTTTTTCACCCTGGTTTGCAGACGGGTTTCTGACTTGCTATTTTTTTACCCTGTTCTTCAAGAGGGCTCCTGACTTGCAATTACTTCATCCTATTTTTCATGCGGGCTTCTGAGTTACAATTTTTTCAACTGTTCTTCAAGAGGGCTCCTGAGTTGTGATTTCTTCACCCTATTCTTCAGGCGAGCTCCCCGCAGCTTTAAAACTAAAAGTAATTCCAATTTTCCAAATGTGTTGCTAAAATCAAAGTCAAAAGTGAACTATAAAGTAAAGTCCTATTATACAGGATGGTCCTGAGATGAAAAAATAAAATCCCATTATCCAGGAGGGTCCTGACCAGAAAGTAAAGTCCCATTATCCAGGACGGTCCCGAGAAAAAATTAAAGTACCATTTTCCAAGAGGGTCCTAAGCTTAAAAATAAAGTCCCATTATGTAGAAGGGTCTTGAGCAGAAAATAAAATCCTATTATCCAGGAGGGTCCTAAGCTGAAATTAAAGTCCCATTATCCAGAAGGGTCCTGAGCTGAAAAGTTAAATCTCATTATCCGGGAGAGTCCTGAGCTGGAAATAAAGTCCCATTATCCAGGAGGGTCCTGAGCGAAAAGTAAAATCTCATTATCTAGGAGGGTCCTGAGCAGAAAATAAAATCCCATTATCCAGAAGGGTCCTAGGCTAAAAATAAAATCCCATTATCCAGGAGGGTCCTGAGCTGAAAATAAAATCCCATTATCCGGAAGGGTCCTGAACAGTAAATAAAGTCCCATTATTCAGGAGGAACTGAGCTGAAAATAAAATCTCATTATCCAAGAGAGTTCTGGACAGAAAATAAAGTTCCATTATTCAGGAGGGTCCTGAGCTAAAAATAAAGTCCCATTATTCAGGAGGTCCTAATCTAAAAATAAAATCTCGTTATTTTGGAGGGTCCTGAGTAAAAAATAAAATAAAATCCCAATATCCAGGAGGTCCTGGGCTGAAAAATAAAGTCTCATGATCTAGGAGGATACTGAACTGGAAATAAAATCCCATTATCCAGGCAGGTTCTGAGCAGAAAATAAAATCCCATTATCTAGGAGGGTCAATAAATTTCATTATCCAGGAGGGACCTGAGTTAAAAAATAAAGTTCCATTATCCAGGAGGGTCTTGAACTGAAAATAAAGTCCCATTATCCAGGAGGGTTCTGAGCTGAAAAATAAAATCTCATTATTTAGGAGGATCCTAAGCAGAAAAGTAAAATCCCATTGTCCAAGAGGGTCCTGAGTAGAAAGTAAAGTCCCATTATTCAAAAGGGTCCTGAGAAGAAAAGTAAAGTCCCATTATCAGGAGGGTCCTGAGATGAAAATTAAATCCCATTATCCAGGAGGGTCCTGCGCAGAAAATAAAGTCTCAAATAACACAAAAAAAAAAAAATTTCTCCAATTGTACTAGAAAACTTTTTGATTGTCACTAGATCATAATTTTTTGAATAGTACAATAAAGAGGGTAAATCAAGGCCCTGATAAAGAAATGTGTCTCTTCAGAGTAAAGTTGATGACCAAAATTAGAAAGTGTTTCTCTTAATAGTTAATCTGAATGACTCGAACTAGAAAGTGTGTCTTCTTGTATTACCCAGATAAGGAAGTGCGTCTCCTAAGGGTTAAATAGAATGACTCGACTAAAAAGTTTGTCTTATAGAATTGAAGGTTCAAGTTAGAAAGTGTGACACCTAACAAATGAAAACTTGAATTACCCAGACAAGGAAGTGTGTCTCCTAAGGTTTAAATGGAATGACTCAGCTAAAAAGTTGCATCTTGTAGGAGTTACGGTTCAAGAGGAAGTGCGTCACCTAAAAAATGAAACTTGAATTACCCAACAAGGAAGTTGTAATACCCCATATATTTCTAAGCTAAAAAGTAAATCACTGTTCCTATGAATGAAACCTCCTATACTGTGATTTACGTTTGAGTACATGAATTAGGATGAGTATCCTAGTGATAATAGAGATTATTATGTGTTAAGCGTGTTCATAAGAGTCACTTAGAGTAAACCAAGCTAAGAATTTTTGAATCCACCAAATTTTTATGTGTGATTTCACATAGGTCATCTTTGAATAAGAATAACTTGGTTAATAGGTGGTATTTTGGTAAATTCATACCCTCCAAATTTTATAGAATTGAATAATCATTCCATCGATACTAAATTCGCCTAAAATGGACACCCGGTGAAGAAGTTATGGCGATTTAAAGTTTCAGCAATGTCATTTCAGTCAGTGGTGCATCGCGCCATAAACCAAAATGACGTCTGTTAATTTTCAGTGTCTCTCTGCAATTTCACTGCATCATGGTGAGTTTCTAGATCATAAACAAGTGGCAATGCAATGTCTCCACATTGCGCCAGGGGTCCAAATTAAGAAATTTTTATAGAAATTAAAAGACGTATCTAGAAGGGTATATGGGTAAATTCCCACTCCTATATTGGCTCCCAAACAGGGAATTAAGCCATTATTTCCCCAAAACATACTCTTTCATCAGAATCCTCTCAAGAACACATTAGGGTTTCAATTGCGGGATTCAAGTTCAAGTAAATTCTACCATCATATTCCAAGAATATCTCTGTCAATCTTCACTAAATCAAGAACTAAGGTATGCATATGTTCATCCATGGACTCCTTTCGTTCATGATGTCCAAGAACCCTATTTTAAACTATATGCCATGATTTTTTATGTTTTGATTTGATTGTTGATCTTGTTTATGCGCTGAATAATGTTAAGATAGAATCTTTATGGGTTTGTATGAAACTAGAATTGAATGTTAGTTGAAATATATGAACTTTGGGTGATATGGGCTGTTGAATACATGAATAAACCTATGCCCAAAGTGGTGCATGTAAGGTATTTGATAAATGCCTAGGATGATAGAATTCATGTCCCATGATTCAATAGTGCTTAAATGACAAGTCCACATTCTATGCTCTATGATTTCACATGAATTTCACGTTATTGTTATGTGTTGTTATTGTGATATGGAATGAGCATGATATTGAAGCTATAAAAGTATATACATGTTGTATGTATTCCATTCTATGTATAAAAATGTGAGCATCATGTATAGTATGAAATCCCCTACTTATGATATAGTGAATTTTGGACTCTACTCTTATGATAAAGTCAATCATGTGTGCCAGTTTTCTTCCATCGAGTTTTGGGGGTACTTGTACCCAAAAAATATAGCTGTGTGCTTAGATCCATGTCATGATTTCACAATACTTTCAGTCAAGCCATGTTTCATAGAACTCAGTTAGTCATGTGACTCAGGAAAGTTCAGTAACTCAGTTAATCTCAGCTAATCTCAGTAATCTCAGTACTTAGTGATATCAAAAACTTCAGAAATTCTAGTGTTCTCTGTAACTTCAGTAATCTCCGTAATTCATACTCTCAGAAATTTCAAGAACTCAATATTTAGTAAGATCAGTGCTCTCATAAACTCAGTTTAACTCTGCTAAACAATCCCACTAACATCAGTTCAGTTCAGCAAATTAGTTTAGTGTCTTTCAGTTGGGAGTAGGATTTAGCACTGAGTGAACCTAAGGATGGGGACTCACCTGTCACAGTCAGAGGGTGTGATTCCTAGAATCAATCCTTGCATTCTAGAACTATGTATCTAGCGTAGGCTGAGATGTCCTTACCCATAGGGATAATGCATCTCCTTTGATTTTACCTGATAGCAGGGCAGACAGAATGAGCTCCAAAATAAAATAGGGTTTACTCATATGTTTCTCTACCCGTGGCACGGTATTGACATCCTTCCAGCTAGGGTTACAGGTTGGACCCCAACTAGTATAGTTTTGGGGCATGTCATTTAGATGATTACCTCCCACAATCTTAGTTTTAGTCTTAGTCTCAGTTTCAGTAATAGACTTAGATAGTTCTTTAGAATATCAGGGCTGTCAGATACAATATGGAACTCAGCTAGTTCCACCATATTCAGGACTGTAAGATACAATCACTCATGTTATCATTATTACTAGTTCTCTGAACTCATATTACTAGTATCCATCTTCATGACTGTCAGATGCAGTCAAGCATATCAGGTTCTCATATTCATGGCTGCCAAATACAGTCAATCAGATTAATACTTTATAATTAACTGGCAGATACAATCAACCAGACCAGTCCTTCATAATCAGGACTGTCATACACAGTTATTTATGTATCAGAAACATAGCACTAGTCCCTCAGTATTTAGTAATACAGTGTTAGTTCCTCACTTATTAGTCATTGTCAGTAAAGTCATGATGTCAGTATTCAGACTCAGTATTCAGTATCATTACGAGTTCAGTTATAGTTTCTTGTGTATGTATGTATTCTCGCGTTCATATCAGTCAGCATTGTTCATTCATATAACCCTTTGCATTTAGCCTACCTTACTCGATGGTGCTTTATCTTATGTTACACCATAGGTTTAGAGGCACGAGCTCCAGATCAGCAGTAGATTCCAGTATCAGCAGTCAGAGTTAGAAGTAAGTCCTCATACTTTGAGGACAAGATGATTTTATTACTATTTTAGTTTTTAGTCTATTTTGGTAGTTAGAGTTAGCTGGGGATATGTCCCATCAACTCCTTTTTCAGACAGTTTAGAGGCTTTCCATACTATAGCATGTTAGACAGTTTTTTCAGATTTGTTTTGATATAGTTATACCATTTTCATACATTGTTCTTATCAGATGTTTATTCAGTTGAACCTTATGGCTATTCAGTACATGTTTTTGCATTTTTATGTTATATTATACAGTATACAGGTACAGATAACAGTCATGGGTTAGCTTGTGGTCCTTCGGGGTTATAAATACCATGTAGCATTCCAATTCAGAAAATTGAGGTGTTACAAACTTGGTATCAGAGCCAAAGGTTCAACAGTATCCTAGGAAGTCTGAAAAGCCGCATCTAGTAGAGTCTTGTACATGCATGTATTGTGCACCACACTTATGTGTAGGAGTCTATGAAATATTTTAGAAATAGTTTCCCTTCTTTCATGTCTTAGATCGTGCTATAGAAAAGTTTTCTAAGAGAACTCATGTAGATTCTCATCATGCTCCACGCATGTTAACACCACCTTACTTTCAAGGTAATAGAAATAGTGATGCTCAAAGTTCTAGAGATGGAGTTTTCTCAACCAGTCCCAGCATACAGTTATAGGATTGCCCATAGACTCAAAAATACCCCATCAATCCCGTTATGTTCCAAGTCATACAGATTTTATTCATGACCATGAGAACTCGTTCACAAACCCAATTTTAGATATGCCATCAGATCTTTTCTCAAAATCTTATTACAGTGTAGACCTAGAATTTGTAAGCATAAACTCAGGAGTTAACAATGGTAGAGTTGGGATAGTATTATCCAGTTTGATCAGATTATGTATTCAGGGGATAGTTGTACCAGAGTAAATCAGTAGGCTTGAATAGTGTAAGCTAGAATTTAAGTTTATTGATTTGAATTACGTATGAAGGTGTGGATGTGATATTAGTAGTATATAAAGCAACAGAAGAAGCTAATGGGCTTAGTAAGGTAAGAATATGTTTGACAAGATATAAGTTTATGATTATGATTAAAGTTCAGTTCAGAGCTTAGTTAAGTATTCACAAACATAAGATGATGGCTTAAGGTCAAGGGGGAGATGATAGATCAAGTAACCAAGTTAGGCTCTTAGAATTCTAGTAGTAGTACTAGTATGTATAGAAAGATCAGTAAGGGAATAAGATTCTTGATCCATCCTTATCTTCGTACAAGTTTTGTACTTCAGTCAGCATAATGCCTACACATGTTTCATAACTCAGTTCCATGAACACAGCTTATATTTACATATTTCTCATAGACTCTTGTGCTCTCCCAGTTCCCCGCATCAGGAGTTTCATCTCCCTCAGTGTTACAAATTATGTCCCACGAATTCAAAAATTTTAGACTCAGGTCATGCAACTCATGACTCATGTACACATGTCACGCCTTATAATATATTCATTTTCCATGACTCATGCTATGCCCTTACAGATAAGATAGATTCAAACTATGTCATGAATATCCTCAGTTCAGACCTTTTTGGTGAATCCATGATATTGATATTCTATTCCTTAGGTTTCAATCATGTGTCAAGTTCAGTCAGTGCCAATTTATATTTCAAGTTATCCTGATGTAATCCTTCAGTAAGCTTTCCTTATAGAACATTATAGTGATAAGCAGTTTCTTAGATGGGAGATAGAAAGTGTTTCATATTAATAAAAGATTGTGGGATGCTTACTGTATACAAGGGGATAGTTACGAAGATAGGCTTGAATACCATGTTAGTGTGCAAGTAAGTGGTTATCATGAGGTTGTATTTAGAAGATGGGGAAGTACAAAGTGTGAATGTATATTTAGATCCTTGACTTATGTCAATCCCCATCGCATACTATGGAAACACAGTTGCCATCTTAGTTATAATTTTAGAATTCAGTACCCAGTAATCAGTGTTCAGTTTTAGAATTTAGTATTTCAGTATCAGCCTGAACCTCAGTTATTAGTATTCAATTATCAGAACCCAGCATTTAGTTCCAGTAAGAATCTCAGTTATAGTTTTAGTTTTAGTACCAAATTCAGTTTAGTAATTAGATCAGAAACTAAGTTCAGTTCCAGACTTGCTTTACCCATGCTACAACTATCAGTTACTTAGTCAGTAGTATTTCAGTACCTTAGTCTACAGGATGTTTCCAAATCATGTTATATGCCTAGCCTTGCATTCCTGAGGTGATATAGTTTTGCTTATTTATGCTCAGTTACCTCATGTTATCCAGTCAATCATTACCTCCTATGCGTAATATACTACAGCCTTACTCCAGTTATTCGGACTAAGTACAGACAAGTCTCACATGCCCAGTATTCAGCTATATATTATTCAGTTAATCAAATAAGTTAGTATATTCATACAGTCATACTCAGCACCTCATAAATCTTTTAGTTATCTTAGTTGTAGTGCATGAAGTTTAGTTTCTTCATCTTAGATCATGTATCAGGCCTCAAGTTTCAGATCTCAGATAATCAGTCATGATTTAATTCCTAGGTGTCGCACATCACCTTATTTTCCCTTAGTAGCTTAGCCAAGACAGTGTTCCAAGAGGGACCTAGTGTCCCAAGGGGGAGATATTCTATGATCCCCCAAACTTTCATAACATAAGCATCCCATTCTCTTATCATGTAATGAATCTAGTTTGGAGTAGGGATACTCATAAGTTTACCCTCTAGGTCCAAACCTCAGTCATAACCTTGTACTCAACAGCTCAGTTAAGTCCACGATAAGATACTCTATCCATGTCATGCATTATAGACTCAGTTCAGTTCATGTATCACATTCCAGACTCAGTTATGTTTTTATGTTTCCACTCATGCATATTGAGTAATTAATCTCAAACTTATTAATATGTTCAGTTCAAGGTAACAGTCTTCTTTGAGCTTACTTGTTCTCATGTTCAGATTTTAGTACCAAACTTGGTATTCTGTTCCATGCTCAGTTTTCAGTTCAAACTTGGTGTCTTTACCATTGCATGTTACGTCGCATGTTCATGAGTCAGTTTAGTCATGTACTCACGCATCAGATATGAGTGATTAACTTATTAGTACTTTCAGTCATGCATTCATGTATCATGTTAGTTGTATAATCATACATCATATATGCATGGATTCAACTTATCAATCTCTCCATCAGATATGCATTCTCATTCTGAGAAACTTAGTTCATCAGAACACTCAGTCCTTCATTCATAAATCAACTACCCATGCATCAGATATGCATGTTCAGTATGAATCATTTTATTTGTCAGGTCAGTCATAAGATCTTATTTCAGTCATTTATGTTCAGTCCATGTTCGACTTATTATTTCCCCTCTCATTCAGTCTTATTCGAGGACAATATTCCCAAGGGGGAGATATTGTAATACCCTGTATATTTCTAAGCAAAAAAATAAACTATTGTTCCTACGCATGAACCTTCTATACTATGATTCATGTTTGAGTACATGAATTAGGATGTGTATCCTAGTGATAATAGAGCTTATGATGTGTTAAGCATGTTCATAAGAGTCACTTAGAGTAAGCCAAGCTAAGAACTTTTTAATCCACCAATTTTTCATGTGTAATTTTATATAGGTCATCTTTCAAATGAGCATAACTTGGTTTATAGATGGTTTGGTACATTCATACCCTCTAAATTGTAGATAATTTAATAAGATTTCTGTCGATACTAAATTCGCCTAAAATGGACACCTTGTGAAGAAATTATGGCGATTTAAAGTTTCGGCAGTGTTATATCAGTCAGTGGCGCATCGCGCCATAAGCCAAAATGATTTTTGTCAATTTCCAGTGTCTCTCCACAATTCCACCACGTCGCGGTGAGTTTCCAGGTCATAAACAAGTGGCAATGCGATGTCTCTACATCGCGCCAGGGAACTAAATCGGAAAATTTTCATAGAAATTAAAAGACACATCTAGAGGGGTATTTGGGTCATCTTCCAAACCCTATAAGCTCCCCAAACATGGAATTAAGCCATTACTTTCCCAAAACATATTCTTTTTCATCAAAATCCTCTCTAGAACACATTAGGGTTTCAGTTGGGGGATTCAAGTTCAAGCAAATTCTACCATCAAATTCCAAGAATCTCTCCGTCAATCTTCACTAAATCAAGAACTAAGGTACGCATGTCTTCATCCATAGACTTCTTTCGTCCATGAAATCCAAGAACCCTATTTTAAACTATATGCCATGATTTTTTATGTTTTGATTTGAGTGTTGATCTTGTTTATATGCTGAATAATGTTAAGATAGAATCTTTATGGGTTTGTATGAAAGTAGGATGGTATGTTAGTTGAAATATATGAACTTTGGGTGATATGGGTTATTGAATTCATGAATAAACCTATGCCCAAAGTGGTGCATGTAAGATGTTTGATAAAATGCCTAGGATGATAAAATTCATGTCCCATGATTCAATAGTGCTTAAATGACAAGTCCACATTCTATGCTCTATGATTTCACATGAATTTCACGTTATTGTTATGTGTTGTTATTGTGATATGGAATGAGCATGATATTGAAACTATGCAAGTATATACATGTTGTATGTATTCCACTCTATGTATAAGTAGTTGAGCATCATGTATAGTATGAAATTCCTTACTTATGATATTGTGAATTTTGGACTCTACTCTTATGATTAAGTCAGTCATGTGTGTCAGTTTCCTTCTATCGAGTCCTAGGATACTTGTACCTGAAAAATATAGTTGTGTGCCTAAAGCCATGTCATGATTTCATGATACTCTCAGTCAAGCCTTGTTCCATAGAACTTAGTCATCCATATGGCTCAGGAAATTTTCGTAACTCAGTTAATCTCAGCTAATCTCAGTAATCTTAGTACTGAGTGATATCAGAAACTTCAGAAATTCTAATATTCTTTGTAACTTTAGTAATCTCCGTAATTCAGTACTCTCAGAAATTTTAAGAACTCAATACTCAGTATGATTAGTGCTCTCATAAACTCAGTTTAGCTCTGCTAAGCAATCCCACCAACATCAGTTCAGTTAATCAGTTTAGTTCAGCAAATCAGTTCAGTGTCTTTCAGTTGAGAGTAGGATTCAGTACCGAGTGAACCCAAGGATGGGGACTCACCTGTCACAGTCAGAGGGTGTGATTCCTAGAAGCAATCCTTCTATTACAAAACTATATAGGCAGCGTAGGTTGAGATGTTCCTACCCATAGGGATAATGCATCTCCTTTGAGTTTACCTAATAGCATGGTAGACGGAATGAGTTCCAAAATAGAATACGGTCTACTCATATGTTGTCTCTACTCGTGGCATGGTATTGACACCCTTCCAGCTGGGGTTATAGGTTGGACCCCAACCAATTTAGTTTTGGGGCATGTCGATTAGATGATTAACTCCCACAGTCTCAGTTTCTGTAATAGACTCTGATAGTTCTTCAAAATATCAAGACTATCAGATATAGTCAACTCAGATATAATACAAAACTCAGCTAGTTCTACCATATTTAGAACTGTAAGATACAATCACTCATGTTATCATTATTACCAGTTCTCTGAACTCATGTTACCAGTATCTATCTTCATGAATGTCACATACGGTCAAGAATATCAGTTCCTCATATTCATGACTGCCATATAAAGTCAATCAAATTAATAAATTTATAATTAGACTATCAGATATAGTCGACCAGACCAGTGCTTCATAATCAGGACTGTTATACGCAGTTATTTATGTATCAGTAATATAGCACTAGTCCCTAAGTATTTAGTAATACAGTGTTAGTTAATAAGTGATTGTCAGTAAAGTCATAATGTCAATATTCAGACTCAGTAGTCAGTAACATCAAGAGTTTAGTTATAGTTTCTCTTGTATGTGTGTATTCTCATGTTCATATCAGTCAGCATTGTTCATGCATATAACCCTTTGCATTTAGTCTACCTCACTCGTATATTCAGTATATTTAGTCGTACTGATTCATTTGCACTTTGGTTCTTTCTCTTATGTTACACCATAGGTTTAGAGGCACGAGCTCCAAATCAACAGTAGATTCCAGTATCAGCAGTCCGAGTTAGAAGTAATCCTCATATTTTGAGGACACGATAATTTCAATACTATTTTAATTTTCAGTTTATATCGGTAGTTGGAGTTAGCTAGGGACATGTCCCATCAACTCCTTACTCAGACAGTTTAAAGGCTTTCCATACTATAGCATGTCAGATAGTTATTTCAAATTTGGTTAGGTGTGGTTATACCATTTTCAGACATTGTTCTTTTCAGATATTTATTCAGTGTAACCTTATGGCCATTCAATATATGTTTCCATTTTTTATGTTATATTATGCATTATACAGGTACAGATATCAGTCATGGGTTATCATGTGGTCCTTTAGGGTCATAAGCACCGTGTAGCATTTCGGCTTAAAAAATTGGGGTATTACAGAAGTGCATCTAGGAGGGGTTAAATAGAATGACTCAACTATAAAGTCCATCTTCTAGGAGTGAAGGTTCAAGTTAGGAAGTTTATTACCTAACAAACAAAACATAAATTTCCTAGACTGGAAAGTGTGTCTCCTAGGGGTAAAATGGAATGACTCAACTAGAAAGTGTGTCTTCTAGGAGTGAAGGTTCAATTTAGAAAGTATGTCACCTAAGAAATGAAACTTAATTTGCCTAGACAAGGAAGTGTGTCTTCTAAGGGTTAAATGAAAGAACTCAACCAAAAAGTGATTATTAAACCTGAGCAATACTACCTCTTGTATTTGCAAAAGTGAGGAACTTCACCTTCTGATATTTAGGTTTTGAAGCCCATGATTTAAAGGTAAGATGTGTTTTTTTATATATATAAAACACTTTTAAGTTTAAAAACATGGTTGTTAGTTTGGGCATTAGCTTTTGAAGGAAATCTCTCTACTTGTCACATTTAACTTGCTTCAAACTGTTGAATTATCATTGATTGGCAGCACTATTGATCCAAACTCATACTATTCTGAGTGACTCTAAAGAAAAAATAGTATCTCTGTCTCATGATATCTCCACATTAAACTTTGTATTATAATTATTTTATACCCTATTATCTAATGAAGATTCTTCAAATACTTTGCTTCACTTTGGATCATACCGTCTTTATGTACGTGCCTTTTCCTTACTTTGTGCAATTGAAGGAGTTGGTAGCAAGTTTTGACATATTTTCTCACTTTCCATGCACAAATTTGACTCAAAATTTTCAACTTGAAAATAAATACATGAAACCAAAAATAAAAATAAAGAAAACAAAAGACAATAGACATTCTTTTTTTAAAATAAATAATGGAAAGAAAAATATATATGGGTGTGGTAGCTGGCTCCAATGATTATGCCATGTATTTTGAATTAAAGAACCTGATCGTTCCCATCCTAACTATGGATCATGTTTACCAACTTATTAAATTGGAAGCCCGACTACTCTTAAACCTATTGCGTCTGGAACACAAACTTCATTCGACTAATGGCGCACCAAAAGGTTTTCGTCAGTGAGCCTTTCTCATTTTTATTTTTTTCTCAACTTATTGATGCCATATGGTGCCCGTGAGACTTTCACCAATAAAAATCTCTCCTTTTTTTATTTATCTCAACTCATCATTGACTTATGGTGCCCGTGAGAGTTTTTCACCAATAAAACTATCTCCTTTTCATCTTCTCTCAACTAACTGTCGCCTTATGGTGACCATGAGGGTTTTCACCAATAAGACTCTCTCATTTTCATTTTTATCATAACTCACTATCGCCTTATGGTGCTGTAACAACCCTATAATTTATTTAATAAATTTGTCCTATTTTTTACCCATCTCATAATTTTTAGGCATCATTTTATAGTTATGGGTCAAATTGATATTTCTCTTAACTCTTAAGACCTAAGTATAAGAATAAAAATTTAAATGGAAGGGTTTATATTATATAATCGGATAGATTAAGAAGTGAAGTACAAAAGTTTCACTTGAGTTTTCTCACATCAACAGCGGTAAAAAAAAAAGAGAAAGGCACGGTTTCAAGTAAATTCACCCAACTTTGAGTAGTTTTCAATTATATGTAATGGGTATGTGATATGTTTTAGCCCTATTACAAATTATTGGAGGAGAAAGAATTGAACTTGTCACTGTTAAGAAACAAAATGGCATATGGCTATAACCTACTCTTTCATATCAGATGCGCTCTTTGTCAGATTGGTCTATTTATGTGATTAAAACTTGTGACGGGTCTATTTATGTGATTAAAGCTTGTGAAGTAAAGAAGATAAATTGAAAATTTAAAAGCATTATGTTGCTGCCCATCATCATTGCTAACTAACTAGTAACTTGTTACATAATATAATCGGTCCCACCAAAGGGTTAATATAATGGTTTTTCTTTTTTTTTTTTTTAGTTACAGACATACTGTTATTGCACTATTTTGAGAATTACTTGACTAGGTAGTTTGTAATGGTTTTGAGCCTTAGTGTTAGTTAATTAGATAGTACTACTGCATTAGTGTATATATTAGATAGGTTATATAATTAGTTAAGTGTGACTTAACGATGAAAGTGCTATTGGTTTTATGTGTTAAAGCCATTAATTAATTCAAAGACAATGACTTACAAATTATTATTGTTTATGCACTTATGTGACTATTTCATATTTTAGGCTTAAGAAACTTAGGTTTAGGTCTAAGACTTTTAGAGTAAGAATTTATAAGCGGGTGTTTTTAAATTCATATTCTTAAGAAGATTGTATGTTTGAACAGATTTTGAAAGTTCCAAAAATTTGAGGAAGAACAAGACATTTGTGGACTAGTTATATTTGATTTCTTCGGTTGAGGTAGGTTATGGCTTAATTGGAGTTTAGACTCAACTTTATTGTTTGTATGCTCCTAAATTGGATACTTGTGGATAGGTATTCGGACATGCTTGAAATTATTGATGTTTGGGTTGTTGATTAGTGTATAAACGTTTATTGAAAACTGACTTGATGAAATTTTCTTATGACTTTAAGTGTACTTGTAAACTTGGTACATTGTGTTGTATGCTGTGAGGTTGTGTAAATTAATATTGATAATACTTGTTTATATTTATGCTGGATCAGGTACCATGCCATTACATTTATATTTATATTGGATCGGGTACCATGCCACTACGTTTATATTTATGTTAGATCAGGTACCACGCTGGTACATTTATATTTATGTTGTATTAGGTACCATGCCGGTACATTTATATTTATGTTGGATCAGGTACCACGCCGGTATGGTACATGAACATAGATTGTTCCCTGCAGGTCATGACTATTTGGGCAAAAATAAGTCCCCTAGCATGTGTGTACATACTTGAATGGATTTGGTGGATGTTTATAGTATGGTTGATACTCTTGATAGTTATGTGGCTTGTTTGTGAACACTATTGACCTTCTATTATTGTACTGTTGATTCATTGAGAATTTGTTATTTGATGATGCCTGTCTACTTATTTTTTTAATTATGTTGTGTACATCTTATTAAGTTAAGTTGGCCTATAATGCCTACCAGTACATAGTGGTTTGTATTGATACTACCCTGTACTCTTCTTTTATTGAGTGCAAGAAGTTTTCGAGAGGCTCAAACACGACCTCACCTCTAGAGTTGATAGAAGATCTTAATTCGAAGGGTGATCACTCCATCTTCAGACTGCCATGGGTTATCTTAGTTGTTATGTCCATCTTTCGGACAATGAAACATTCCTTATTAACTTTATTTAGAGATTTCTTTAGACATGATTTGTTAGTAGTTCTTGTACGATAACTTTTGGGTCTTGGGGATTTTAGTAAGTATTTTATTTGACTTCTGAATTAAGAACGATTAATCCTGAATTATTAGTATTATATTTATTTTATGATATCATCATCTTAATATTGACTAAGTGCTTGGGTAAAGGTTCATTTTAGATGGTTATCCCACAGAAAGATTAGTGTGGGTGCCACTCATGGCCTTTTGGGGTGTGACAAAGTTGGTATCAGAGCCCTAGGTTCGTCGATCTCATCATACAAGAGCATGTCTAGTAGAGTCTTGCGGAACGGTATGGATATGTCTGTACTTTTCTTTGAGAGGCTACAGGGCAATAGGAAAATTCAAATTCTTCTTTCTTACATGCAATTACTCTATTTCAATTGGTATCTGACAATTCCAATTGGTATCTGACTTCTTCCACTCTTATTCATACAGATGGTAAGAATATAAGAAAATAGGGTAAGAGAAGGACGTGGTGGAGGAAGGAGAGCAGTGCCTGCCAGGGGCAGGGCTCAGGCTGCGAGGCCAGCTAAAGAAAGGCCAGTATCTTCTCCCCCATATAAGGATTTTCCTGAGGTTGTAGAGGATGGAGTTATGCCAGTACAGGATGAACTAGTGTCTGTTCATGATTGGGTTGCACCAGCTCAGGGAGGTGCATCTCTGATTTAGATGTCTCGCGCTATGATTCAACAGTTTTTGAGTTTTGTGGGTGGTTTGGCAGGATCAGGGAATATGCCTGCAGCACCTGCATTCCAGCATGGGATGTAGCATACAACTGTTGTAGTTGTTCAGATGGAAAAAACGACAAGAGCAGATATTTTTCCAAGATAGGTTATGGGTCCGGTGATGACCAGAGATGAGCATGAGTTATTCTGTAAGTTTACAAAGTTGAAGCCCCCTATCTTTCATGGAACTGAGTTAGAGAATACCTATGATCTTATTATGGACTGTCATGAGAGGATGCATAGGATGGGGGTGGTTGAGAGGTATGGTGTAGAACTAGTTACTTTTCAGTTTCAGGGGGATGCTAAGATATGGTGAAGGTCCTATGTTGAGTGTAGGGATTCTGCTTTGCCTCACTTGACTTGGACACAGTTTTACTCAGTTTTTTTATAAAAGTACATGCCTCGTACTTTGATAGATAAAAAGAGGGATGAGTTTGTTAATCTTAAGAAGGGGAACTTTTTAGTTGTGACCTATGAGGCTAACTTTTATTCTTTGCCTCGGTATGCATCTCACTTATTGAAAATGGAGGAGGGGAGGATCCATCTTTTTATGAAGGGGTTGAACATCGATCTCTAGATTTCTTCTCTTTAGATGACATCTTCAGGTAGGTCTTTCCAGGATATGGTTGATTTTTTTAAGAAGGTGAAGGGTGTAAGGCAAGAGGGTTATGCTATGGCATGAGATACCCTACCCACCCCATTCAGTTAGTGATGTCGGTGTTTGTGGGTGGTCTGTCAGGCATTATCCAGCCATTTTCATACTCTGGTGGTTACCTTTCTTCTTCTTCATCAGCTCAGCGGCCTACCTTGGACTGTACATATTATGAGTATGGTAGAGTAGGTCACGTTAGGAGGTTTTGTCCTAATGCGAGGCAGTTTAGTCAGTTTAGCCAGCAGCAGGCTCCTGGAGCTCTCATTCCGACAGGTAGGGGAGGTGGTGGTAATGGTAGAGGTCGTTCACAGGGTGGTCATGGTGTTCATCAGGCAGGTAGATGTGGAAGTTAGCCCCATCAAGGTGGTTCTCATCTTGGTAAAGGTGATGTTCAGACTGGTAGTAGGGCCCATATCTATGCCTTTCTAGGTGGGCCCAAGGCAGAGGTATCAAACGCTGCTATTATAGGTACTATTCTTCTCTGTGACCAGATGGCCACCGTATTATTTTATCCTGGCTCTACTTTTTCATATGTGTCTGCTAATTTTGTTCTAGCATTGGACATGGAGTGTGATTTTCTTGAATTTTTGATTCACGTATCTACTCCTATTGGTGTTTCTATTGTTGTTAATAGAATTTATCATTCTTGTTCTGTTATGTTTATGGGGTATCAAACTTGGGCAGATTTAGTGACTCTAGACATGGTAGATTTTGATATAATTTTGGGTATGAGTTGGTTGTCCTTGTATTATGCTATATTAGATTGTCATGCTAAGACAGTGAATATAGCAATGCCAGGAATGGATAGACTTGTGTGGAAGGGAGATTATACTCCTTCTCTAATGAAACTTATTTCCTTTCTACATGCAAGGAGGTTAAATAGGAGAGGTTGTTTGACCTTCCTAACACATCTTTGAGACACTTTTGCAGATGTCCCATCTATTGAGTCAGTTCCTGTGGTGTGTGAGTTCCGAGAGGTTTTTTCTGCAAATTTGCCTGGTATATCGCCAGACTGGCACATTGATTTTTGTATTGATCTAGAGCCAGGTACCCATCCTATTTCTATTCCTCCCTATAGGATGGCTCCAACTGAGTTGAGGGAGTTAAAGGCTCAGTTTTAGGATTTGTTAAGTAAGGGTTTTATCCACCAAGTGCCTCTCTATGAGGTGTTCTTATTTTATTATTAAAGAAGAAGGATGGAAGTCTTTGTATGTGTATAGATTACAGGCAGTTGAACAAAGTCATGATCTGTAACAAGATCCTTTGCCCCATATAGATAATTTATTTAACCATTTGTAGGGTGCATTCGTATTCTCTAAGATTGATTTGAGGTTTGGGTATTGTCAGCTCAAGATTTGGCCTGATGATATTCCTAAGACTGGGAGAGGAGGGATTCTAGCCAGCATTGAGACAAGGTCCACATTTTTTTATCAAATCAAGGCTAAAAAATTTGATAATGCTAAGTTGAGGAAAATTTATGATAAGGTTTTGCAGGGTAAGGACAAGGAGGCCATTATTGATGGTGATGGTGTGTTGTGGATTAAGGGGTGAGTTTGCGTACCTCATGTTGATGACTTGATTCCTATTATCCTAGCTGAGTCTCATTGGTTGAAGTATTCTATACATCCTGGTGCAACCAAGATGTATCGTGATTTGAGGCAACATTACTGGTGGGGTTAGATGAATCATGACATAGTTGATTTTTTTGCTTAATACCAGAGTTTCCAGTAGATAAAGTATGAATATCAAAAGCCTGGTGGTGCTCTTCAGAGGATGCCCATTCCTGAATGGAAATGGGAGAGGATAGCTATAGATTTTGTTGTTGGTCTTCCCAAGACTTTGGGGAAGTATGATTCTATTTGGGTTATCGAGGATAGGTTGATAAAGTCTGAACATTTCATTCCACTTCAGGTGACGGTAATGCAAAAAAGTTGGCCAAGATTTATCTTAAGGAGATTGTTCGGTTGCATGGGGTCCCAGTTTCTATAATCTCAGATAAGGGTACTCAATTTACCTCTATCTTTTGGAAGAAGTTGCATGAGGAGTTAGGCACAAGGTTGAACCTTAGTACAGCTTTTCACCCTTAAACCGATGGGCAGTCCAAGCGGACTATTCAAGTGTTGGATGATATGCTATGTACGTGTGTGATGGATTTTGGAGGTCATTGGGATCAGTTCCTACCTTTGGCCGAGTTCACATATAATAATAGTTATCATTCAAGTATCGATATGGCACCGTTTGAGGATTTATACGGGAGGAGGTGTAGATCTCACATTGGGTGGTTTGATGCATTTGAGATGAAACCATAGGGTACTGATCTATTGAGGGACTCATTAGAGAAGGTCAGATTCATTTAGGAGAAACTTATAGCAGCTCAAAGCAGGCAAAAGGAGTATGCTGATCGCAAAGTTAGAGATATACACTTTATGGAGGGTGAGTAAGTATTGCTCAAGTGTTGCTCAAGGTTTCACCCGTGAAGGGTGTCATGCAATTTGGGAAGCAAGGTAAGCTCAGTCCTAGATATATTGGACCATTTGAGATTCTTCACCGTGTGGGGCCGGTGGCCTATAGTTTGCATTCCCTCTGAGTTTGTTTGGAGTTCACCCTGTGTTTCATGTATCTATGCTAAAGAAGTTTCATGGTGATGGTAACTACATAATTCATTGGGATTCGGTTTTGTTAGATGAAAACCTCTCTTATGAAGAGGAAACTGTTGCTATTCTTGATAGAGTTATCTGTAAGTTGAGGACTAAGAAGATTGCATCTGTGAAGGTCCACTGGAAGAACCGTCCTATTGAGGAGGCCACTTGGGAGACCGAAGCAGACATGTATAGCAAGTATCTATATTTTTTTATGGATTCAGGTAATGTCGTGTTTTCCCTTCTTGTCTTGTGTATACCTGTTCAGGGATGAACGATTGTTTAATTGGTATCTGATGTAATGAACATCCCAGTCATTTGTGGAATGTTCTCATCTTCTCTGTTCAAGCGCTCTCCATAGTTGGTACATAATTTATGACCTACGGGATGAGTAGTATCAATTCTTGAGGTGTTCTAAAGTTATTGAGTCCGACATACGGAGTAGATATCTGCATCTCTTTGATAGTTCAGGTACCTTTTTTCTCTTTACGTTCAAGGACAAACGTTTGTTTTAGTGGTGGATGATGTAACGTCCCTATAATTTGTTTAATAAATTTGTCCTGTTTTTTGACCCATCTCATAATTTGTAGGCATCATTTTATAGTTATGGGTCAAATTGATATTTCTCTTAACTCTTAAGACCCAAGTATAAGAATAAAAATTTCAGTGGAAGGGTTTATATTATATATTAATAATCAATAATAAAAACCTGATAGATTAAGAAGTAGGGTACAAAAGTTACGCTAAGGTTTTCTCACATCAGCAGAGAAAAAAAAAGAGAGGCACCATTTCAGGTAAATTCACCCAACTTGGAGTTGTGTTCAATTATATGTAATGGGTATGTGATGTGTTTTAGCCCTATTACAAAATTATTGGAGGAGAAAAATTGAACTTTTCACAGTTAGGAAAAAAATGGCGTATGGCTATGACCTACTGTTTCATATCAGACGCACTCTTGGTCAGATTGGTCTATTTATGTGATTAAAACTTGTGACGGGTCTATTTATGTGATTAAATCTTGAGAAGTAAAGAAGATAAATTGAAATTTTAAAAGCATTATGTTGCTGCCTATCATCGTTGATAACTAACTAGTAACTTGTTACATAATATAATCGGTCCCACCAAAGGGACAATACAATGGTTTTTCTTTTCTTTTTTTAGTTACAGACATACTGTCTATTGCACTATTTTGACAATTACTTTACTAGGTAGTTTGTAATGGTTTTGAGCCTTAGAGTCAGTTAATTAGATAGTACTGCTACATTAGTGTATATATTAGATAGGTTATATAATTAGCTAACTATGACTTAATGATGAAAGTGTTATTGGTTTTATGCGGTAAAGCCATTAATTAATTCAAAGACAATGACTTATAGATTATTATTATTTATGTACTTTTGTAACTATTTCATATTTTGGGCTTAAGAAACTGAGGTTTAGATCTAAAACTTTTAGAGTAAGAATTTATAAGCGAATGTTATTAAATTCATATTCTTAAGAAAATTATATGTTTGAGCAGATTTTGAACGTTCCAAAATTTTGAGGAAGAATAAGAAACTTGTGGACTAGTGATATTTGAGTTCTTCAGTTGAGGTAGGTCATGGTTTAATTGGAGTTTAGACTCAACTTAATTGTGTGTATGCTCCTAAGTTGGATACTTGTGGATTGGAATTCGGACATGCTTGAAATTGTTGATGTTTGGGTTGTTGATTCGTGTATAAATGTTTATTTAAAATTGACTTGATGGAATTGTCTTATGACTTTAAGTGTACTTGTAAACTTGGTACATTGTGTTATATGCTGTGAGGTTGTGTAAATTGATATTGATAATACTTGTTTATATTTATGTTGGATCAGGTACCACACCGGTACGTTTATATTTATGTTGGATCAGGTACCACGCCGTTACGTTTATATTTATGTTGGATCGGGTACCACACCAGTATGTTTATATTTATGTTGGATTGGGTACCATGTCGGTACATTTATATTTATGTTGGATTGGGTACCACACCGGTACATTTATATTTATGTTGGATCGGGTACCACGCCGGTACGTTTATATTTATGTTTGATCGGGTACCACGCCGGTACATTTATATTTATGTTGGATCGGGTACCACACCGGTATGGTACATGAACATAGATTATTCCCTGCAGGTCATGACTATTTGGGCAAAAATAAGTCCCCTAGCATGTTTGTACATACTTGTATGGATTTGGTGGATGTTTACAGTATGGTTGATACTTTTGATAGTTATGTGGCTTGTTTGTGAACACTATTGACATGCAATTGTTGTATTGCTGATTCATTGAGAATTTGTTATTTGATGGTGCCTGTCTTCTTATTTTTCTAATTATGTTGTGTACATCTTATTATGTAGAGTTGGCCTGTGATGCCTACCAGTACATAGTGGTTTGTACTGCTACTACCCTGTACTCTTCTTTTGTTGAGTGCCGAAAGTTTTTCAAAGGCTCAGACACAACCTCACCTCTAGAGTTGATAGCAGATCTTGATTCGGGGGTGAGCACTCTGTATTCAGGCTGTCATGGGTCATCTTAGTTGTTATTGTCCATCTTTTGGACAATGAAACATTCCTTATTAACTTTATTTAGAGATTTCTTTAGACATGATTTGTTAGTAGTTCTCTTACGATGACTTTCGGGTCTTGGGGATTTTAGTAAGTATTTTATTTGACTTCCGCATTAATAATGATTAGTCCTGAATTATTAGTATTATGTTGATTTTATGATATCATCATCTTAATATTGAATAAGTGCTTGGGTAAAGGTTCATTTTAGATGGTTCTCCCACAGAAAGATTAGTGTGGGTGCCACTCATGGCCTTTTGGGTCGTCACAGGTGCCCATGAGGGTTTTCACCAATAAGACCTCTCATTTTTATTTTTCTTACATTTTTTATGTTGACGAATGGAAGTGATTCCCAAAATATAAAACATCATATACCCATAACAGGCTTAGTCTTGGAAGTCTCAAAGATTGATCTGGAGGTCTTTCTTTGGTTGTAATTTCCCTTTTGGTTAGGATTAGAAAGAAAGGGTGGCGTGAGGCTCAAAGTATACATAACATAGGATGAAACTTACAACTTTTGAAATTGACTTATAAGGAAAATAACTTTTTCCCCAGCTTCTTTTAAACTGGTATCTTGAATTTTATATTTGATTGGACCGAACCCCAAAATAGGGATGCCTATGTATCTTGTCGTAGCAAGAATCAGGTCAAACGTAGTTCAGACAAATTATTCTTTTTTTTTTATTTCTTTCTTCTTCTTTTCTTTTTTTTTTTGAACTCTATTTCTTTTGCTTGACAATGTTTTTGGCTCTATTTTTTTTGTTCTTAACACTTTTGTTTTCTTTTTTTTATTTGATTTTTTTCAAACTCTATTTTGATTCCAAAAGAGGGTTACGAAAGAAAATAAATCTAAAGCTCAAAATGGGGTAACAAAGGATGACACAACATTTAGATAGCAGAACAAAATGCCTTTGTCATATCAATCCTTGAAACTGCAAGTACATAACATGCAATTTGAGAGTGGAACATAACGATCACACATATCTTTCTCAACATTAACCTTGACTAAGCATGTGCATGTTTGTCACTTTTTTATGCTTATGAAATATACAAGTCCACTTATATTATACTATCCTCACAATGGATAACTCATGTCCTTTTGGAGCTTACTTTTTTTTGCTTCTTCCCCTAACAGTGGAGACTATATATCCTCTGATTGATCCCATTAAAAACATTTGAGTTGAATCTTCTCATTGATGACCAAGTCAGTTTTTTGACCCGCACAGTGATTACTTAGATTTATACTAGTGAGGTTTTAACTTGTTAACCAAATGTTTCAACACTTTATCTATTTTCTCAGATGCACTTTCCTAACTTTAACATTTTGATTCAATGTTTCATAATTAAACTGAATTTTAAGATCTGGTTGAAAATTCCACAAATATGTCATATCACAAGAACCAACATAAAATGAACCGTGTAAAGAGAAAAAAGTAAACAACATAAAATAAAAAGCAGAAAGGGACTATTTTTTGTTTAAAGAAAAGATGAATAAGTTTGAACATAAACGACAAATAAACAAAACAAAATGTATTCTAAACGACAAACCTAAAATAATTCAGATAATAGAAAAGAGAACAAAACAAACTACCAAACATTCTTCCTAGTAAGGAGAGGAGTGACTTCCCAATTACTGAGGTTGACACTTAGGCACTGAGTTGCACATCAGCATGACTAGAGCTTTTCCCACAGTCAAGCATATTTCCCTCAGCAAATAAGTTTTGGGTCCCCATGTTTAAATGAGTCTTCTTATGTATTGTGAATTATCATGTACTGGCAAAACATTTTGTGAGATGCTTGTAACATTAATGTCCTGCACCATAATCAATTTATCTTGAATCATCCTTTCTATTTCTCTTTTCAAATTATGACAATCTTCAGTTCTGGAACCCTGAACAATAGAATTATATGCACATCATACATTACGATCAAAATTTCTTGAATGTGGGTTAGGAGTGTACCCAACGAGAGGAGTGATCATGCCTTCTTGTCTCAATTTTTGAAATAAACTGGTACACGATTCTAATTTCTGTGAAACTATCCCTTTGCTTCTGCCTATTTTTATTGGCTTTAGTTAAAAATCGAGTCTAGAGGGGATTTAGTATATTTTTGGTGTTAAAGGATAATTCTGAGGGTTGGTGCACGCCATTGCGAATGAGAAGGGGATCGAGCATACGATTGTGCATTATAAATAGGATAATAAGGTCATGTAATGGAATTTAATGGATTTAGGGAGGAATATAGTATCGTGGATGGTTATATAGGTCTTAGATATAGATTTGGGATTGAGATTGCTCGTATGGGTGATGCAGACCTCTCAAACTTTGTAGCGGTCTTGATACAACAGTAGTCACATCCTCTTTTCTTTTTTTTCCTTTCAAATTTCCTGAATCATTTTGAATTGCCTGTGTAGTTGAATTCAAAGCATCTTGGCTTATGATTTTACCAAACTTAGTTCCATTTTCTACCATTTCGCCAACTTTAATGACGTCGGAAATGTATTTTCAATAGTGGAAAATAGAAGATGGAAGTAGTCAGGTTCCTGTACCTAGAGAAAAATATCAATCATCTCAGACTCCTTTATTGATGGCTTAACACTAGAAGCTTCCTCCCTCTATCTAATAACATATTCTCAAAAAAATTCAGTAGTTTTTTTTCTCGTGTTGGCAAGTGTAGTACGATCCGGCACTATATCGATATTATATTGAAATTGCTTGATAAAATCCCAAGCCATGTCTTCCCAAACATGCCAATTAGAAATATCTAGATCAATGAACCATTCTAAAGATATACCTGTCAGACTCTCTCTAAAGTAAGCCATCAACAATTCTTCTTTTCCCCCTGTTTCTCTTAGTGGATTTCAAAGCCCTTTTCAAATGAGCCAAAGAATCGCCATGCCACTCATACATGTCAAACTTAGGTTTTGTGAACCCTAGAGGCAAATGGACATTGGGAAACATACATAAATCTTTGTATAAAACACTCTTTTGCCATCCTAGTACTTGCATATTTCTCATATTTTTCTCTGGATTTCTCACTTTCCTAGACATCTATTCTTATCCTTCATTCTTAATGGTCTTTTCAATCGCGATAGGGGAACCATGTTGATGAGCGGGATAGTATGAATTTAGTGGTTTCAAAGTTAATTCAGGAGGATAGAATTGATCATAATTTGGCTCATCGACAGGCTTCTGTGTCACCGATTGAGGGCCTGCATTAGTTGGCACTCAAAGAATAAAAAGTAGATTTTTTGTAAGAGATAAATTTATAGGGTGCACGGTAGAGGTACTAGCAGTGCTAGATACATTAGTATATGGGCTGAATCTAGGCGGGTAAATTTGATCGCCAGTTTGGGATTAAGTGGAACTTGAATCATTTGTATTCAAAAGTCCAGGGTTTGATGAAGGCGGGGCTTGCCCATTCATCCAAGCTTGATAAATTTCTGCTATTTGTTGTTTCAATAACCTATTCTCATTGATTGATGCATATTCTTGTAGAATTTATTGACTTTGGTCTTCTCCATTATCAGACTCTGTACCCTTTTTGTGTGTGTCATCTTTCTTTTTTTTGGACCTGGTGTTGTATGGATGTGACGACAGCTTAACCACAAACCAACCACTTTAATACTATTTTTACTTTGGTAATAATGCATAGGATTTAATATTTTCAAAAAAAATTCTTAAGAATATCACCAAACCCGATAAGGGTTGCCTACGTATCTCATCAATATGAGAATTAGGTATGTGTAGTTTGTGAAAATCATTAAAAGTTAATTTTTTATTTCCAAAATTTTTATTTTTTGAGGAAACGGTTTTTAAAATTAGAAAAGAAAATACTCTGTTTTGTTTCACTAATATACCTAAAGTCGGTATGCAATTAAATAGGCTTTTCAGGTAAATATCAAAGAGCACATATGATGCACAATTTGACCATTATAAGAAGGGACACATGTCCTAGACAGACTCTATCTTGTGTCGAGTCCCTCTAAGTTAATTGCATATGATGCAGATAAAATGGATCTTAATAGAGATAGGCATCTAAGTTATAGTTCTACTTGGTTTAACCTGATGGAGATAGGTGTCTAGACTAGCTATGAAATAATCAGCCAACTTGAGTCGGGCAGGACCAGTTTACTGGTAGCAGTGCTTTCCGGCCACACCGTTGATCCTTCCCATCATAAAACATGTGTGACTATAGAATCCTTCCTAGGAGCATTGCCGCATCTCTAGTATCTCAAGGCTCGGGAGCGCATACCGAATCCCTGAATATAAAGTATCTTAAAAGACTCAGATGGATGCGTGAGAGAAGACAATTTATATTGCAATTCAAATAATATCAAAGCAGTAAGAAATTAGACAAATAACATATTTAGGCCAACAAATACAATATCAAAATTAAAAAAAGCCAAACAAGCCAATATAAAAGCTCAAATTCTGAGTGTCCCCAGCAGAATCACTATCTGTCACACCCCTATTTCTTACCACCCAATGCCGCTAGAAGTGGTTTTAGAGAAAAATTAATTTTTCCAATTAAAGTGACGTTTTGAAATGGGATTATTTATTTTATAGAGTCACCACTTGGAATCGAGTTTTGGTGTTCTAAGTCACCTTATTGAATCTCCAATCAAAAGAAAATGGCTCTTTCTTTTTGGTCTGCGAACTAGAAATCTGGATAAAGAATTATGTCGCTCTAGGGGAAGGTGTGAGGCACCCCTCAAGTCCCGTGGTTCTAGAACGGTCTCTTTAATGACTTATATCTAAATTATATTAATATTTTGGAGACATTATAATATTTGTTAGCCTAGAAATTACTTATATCCTCTTTTTATTTATTTTAAATTTATTTAAACTTTCTTATTTAATAATATGTGACATACTGGTAGCAGGAAATTTTGATTTATATCTCAGAACTTTTACTTTTAATAAGAAATGAAATGTTTTGTTTTTTCGATACTAATACCGAAACTAAATAATTACCAAAACAAATACAAAAACAACAACTATGAAAGACTACCCAATCACTTTAAGTGAACATGGAATTTGAAATAGTAGGTAACAAAATTGAAAAATAAAAGTTATTATTCGTAGGTTTATTTATACTTCAGAGTTTTTATGAAAAAAATTTTAAATTCCATTTTTTACGATAATTTATGCAAGCAACGCAAAGGTTAACACAAAATAATAACAATGGACCTCCATTGTTAAACCAAGTAACAGGGATTTCTTATTCAGATGATCTGTATTAATCAATACTTAAATCAACATAATAGAAAAGTTAAATAAAATAAATTGATAAAATATTTCAAATCAATAACCTAACCACGCGTAGTAACAGAAAAATGAAAATAAAAATAACATCAAATTAGACAAGTATCATGTTACGATTCAAGCAATATTCATGAAAATAAATTAAGGCAGAAGATGAACCTTTAGAGAAGCTTTTCAATATTGAATTACCAGAATAAGTATAACATTTGAAATATATCAATAAACAAAATCAAAATCTTTCAACGGGAGTTTATACCGAAAGTCTCAAAGATACTCGACGATAACCAACAAGACTCTTGTGAAATTAAATTTTTCAATAGCTAATATTCAAAAGACACAAACTTGAAACAACGAACAAACCTCAAAGTTTGGTACTTGAGGGATTTTTGGTTGTTGTAGTTGTAGGGACGTGAGGGAGTACATGGTTGTAGGCCATTATTTGTTCTTTTATGGAGGGAGTCTCTTGGTATACCTTATAGGTTTTTTTTTGTGTATGTTAATATAAGGGTTAGAGAATGTTAAGTGGAGGGAGTTTGTGGAAGTTGTATTGTGTAATGTGAGAGAGATGTCCTGAAAATGGAGAAAATGGGGGAAATGTGGATTAGTAGGTGTTGGATAGTTTAGATTAATATTTTCTTTCTTTTTTTCAAATATATAAATAAAATGTAATGATTAAAATACTAACCAACTATCATAAGTATAAGAAAACTTAAATAGTTAGACTAAAAATATAATTTAGAAATATAAACATCACTAGATGATTTATTAAAAACTAAAAAAATTCATCCTGAAATGCAACTCTATTTTTAAAGAAAATCTTTTTCACAATTTTCAAATGAAACCTACTAAAAGTGAAATAAGATTTAAAGATAATACTTTGATGTAAATAAACATTTAATGTCAAAAATAGGTTAAAGCTCGGAGAGGGTCAAAAAACACGTGTCTACATATCTTGTTTAGTTTTCTCAGAGGGAGACACAACTAATGAATCCTTCTCCTTTTAAGAACTAGATTCACCAGAAATTTTAGGAAGGGGGAATAGAGAGAATTCTATGATAGCTGATATATTTAGAGGGGTGGAATCAGGACAAACCACTTCTAATGGTGTTAACTCATCTTGAGGAGGAGAAGGCAAAAGGGAGTTTGACATATTGTCTAGTGTTGAGTGACAAGAGGTTTTGAGAAGTATAAGTGTAAGTGTGATTCAGGAAGTGTTAGGCAATGAACACAAGGGTTTTTGAAAATGGGTAGATAGAAAGATTGGGTTAGGTTTAAATAGACAGAAGGGAACGATTTAGATTTAATAAAATAGTGTAGTAGATGTGATATGTCTGATCAGGTAGACGTATCATTTGAACTTAAAGTGGGGGTTGTAACTTTTGAGAATATATGGGAGAGTGATGTGGCACTCCTGTTCATAAATTTAAAAAGCTACCATTCAAGAATATGGTATGATAATACCTGATGAGGGACCTGGTCCCTACATGATTTTTTGAACACAATAAGGTTTTGGGATGTGTCATCCTCCTGCTCATCTTCTCCTCTTTTCCATATGTGTATATCTGCAGAAGACATGAGAATGAATTAGACATGTGAGACATCATCTTACATGGATATATGTTCATCAAATCATAGACATTATAAAGGATTGAGAGAAACAACATCCTTTCACTTTAGTCTCATCAACCCCAGCTTCACTTTGGTCTTTTCAAATTGCTCTTTCAAGTGCCTTGGTGAATATGTCAGCAATTTGATCTTCATTACTACAAAACACCATCTTGATCAAACCATTTTATGCATTATATCTGAGGAGTGATGCCTGATGTTAATGTGTTTGGTCCTTTTATGCTGAACAGTATTCTTGGTCATGTTGACTGCACTTATGCTATCACAGAATAAAGGGACACAGTTTGAGAGTAGACCAAAATATTTAAGTTGCTGCTTCATCTACAACAGTTGAGTACAGCAAGAGACAACTGCAACATATTGAGCTTCAGCACTTAAAAGAGCTACTAAATTTTACTTCGTGGTACCCTAAGAAACTAAGGATGATCCAAGAATGATACGGAATCAAATTACAAAAACTAACAATGATACTAAAAAGTAAATATAATCGATAAGATAGATAATTAGACACAAGAAAAGAAGTAACTAAGAACAAAATAGTATGTTAAACTCTAATACCCTCAACTACAATCTAATCGAATACCTAATTCCTATGGTGACTAAAAGGGAGATGAATGCCCTCTAAATCAACGTTTCTAAACCAAATTTCAACAAAAGTTGTCCAATACTCACACTCAATGGATAAGAATTTATCAATTGATCAATAATCAAGAAAAACTAAGAGAATGAGCTAGCCTCTAAAGTATTTGTAGTTTAGGTGGATTATTACAATTTTATGGCCCAAAAGTGACCCAATTGCAATAAAAGGCCCACTAAGGGGTATTTTGATCTTCTCTTGAAATTATCGAGTAGATCAAAAGTGAATCCAAAGCACCTTGTGTGCAAGTCCTTTCCAAGGGTATTTATAGCCCTATTTTGGCTTCGTTTGCCTCCTCCAACAATCCTTGGAATAATGTGAGTGCAATCATCAACAAATAACACTTTTTAATGGTAACGATGCTTCTTCAAGTACCTCCTATTTCATGAATAATTCTTGGATCCTTTAAATCTCACAGGCTTGACTTCTAGTGAATGGCTGGGAGCTAATCCGAATTGTATCATCCTTTCCATCTTGAGAAGAATTTAACCTCAAATTCAAAGGGTAATCATCTTCTATCATGTCAAAAAGTGAAAGATTGCACATATTAAAGGTATTGTTCACTTAATATTGAAGAGGAAGATCAATCTTATAGGTATTGTCGTTTATCCTTTCAAGAACTTAATATGAACTATCATCTACTTCAAGGACAAGTTGTTTCCTTCCCTTGTTTACTCTTTTGGCCACCTCTTGATTCTTATTCTCAAGGCCAATTCTTAACTTCTCATGAAACGTTTTCATGGTTTTTGCCCTCTTGTCTCCATCTAAGCTTATCACAACATCACTAGGCAAAGGAGTGAGATCTAAAGGGGTAAGGGGATTAATACCATATATACATTTAAAGAGAGTCATACCAATATTCAAATGGTTAAACGATATAAGCAAATTCGACTAGAGGTAATTGGTCCTTGCAACAGGCTATTTTTCCTTTAACTAAGGTGCACATCATAGAACTCAAGAATTTATTTACCACCTCTATTTTCCCATCTATTTGTGGGTGGCAAGACGTTGAGAAAATAAATTTGGTGCCAAGTCTACCCCACAATGACCTCCAGAAGTGACTAAGGAACTTAGAGTCCCTATTACTAATAATGGTCCGAGGAATTCCATGTATTTTGACAACATGCTCAATAAACAAAGAAGCCACATTACAAGCATCATCAATTTTATGATATGGAATGAAATAGGCCATTTTTGAGAACCTATCAACCACAATAAAAATTCAATATCTATCCGCTTCTTGTCCTAGGCAATCCCAAAATAAAATTTATAAAGATATCAAGTCATGGGCATTGAGGAGTGGGTAGAGGGGTGTATAATCCTTGAGGGAGAAGGAGGGATTTTACACTTCTATAATCCATGCATTGGCCACAATATCTAGCGACATCTTGACATATCTTAGGCCAATGAAATTGTTCCTCTAGTATTTCAAGGGACTTGTCAATCCCAAAGTGACCCATCATACCCTCATAATGTGCCTCTCTACAAAAAATTCTCTCCATGAGCTAGAGGGAACACACAACCTTCTTTCTTTGAATAAGAAACCATCAAACTTGGAGTAGGGCATAGAAGCACAATCCTTCTCCCACCTTTACCTACTCTATGTCTCACAATCTTGATAGATTTGAGAAAATTTGGGGTACTCGGGGTATATTTTCTTTAGACTCTCAAATCCCATCAATTTTGAAGACAATGTAGAGATAAGCACATACTTCCTGTACAATGCATGGACTACCAAATTTTCCTTTCCCTTTTGTATTGAATTACATAAGGAAAAGTCTCTAGGAAGGCAATCCTCTTTGCATATCTTCTATTGCGTTTATCTTGGGCCCAAAGATGTTTTAAGGACTCATGATCAGTTCAAATCACAAACTCCTTGGTCCATACAAAAATTTTCCAATTACCCAAGGCTCTAATCAAGGTGTATAACTCTAGATCATAAGTGGAATAATATTGAGTTGCGCACTTGATATTTTCACTAAAGTAGGCAATAGGTTTATGATCTTTCAATAAGACAGCACCTAATACTACCTTACTTGCATCATATTCAATCTCAAACATCTTCTCAAATTGGGTAATTGCAATAAGGGGGTAGAGCTAAGCTTAGCCTTCAAAGCTTCAAATGCATTGTCTTGCTCATTACCCTGTTTAAAAGGTTTATCCTTATGGACCACCTTGGCCAAGGGAGCGGTGATGGTACTAAATCCTTTGACAAATCATCTATAAAAACTATCCAACCAATGAAAGCTTCTTACTTCACCAATGGATTTCGGAGTTGGACAATTCTTGATAGCGTCTATTTTAGATTCATCCAACTCAACTCCTTTTAAGATCACAACAAATCCCAAGAAAACAACTTCATTCACACCAAAAGAACATTTTTCAATATTAGCATACAACTTTCTCTTTTTCTAAGCACTTAAAAAATATTTTGCAATATAAGACATGTTCTTCAAGGAACTTGTTATAAACTAAAACGTTGTCAAAGTATACCATAATGAACAGTTTCATCACATGGTCCATCAATTGTATAAAGGTACTAAGAGCATTGGTGAGGCCAAAAGGCATGACTAACCATTCATATAGACCAAACTTGGTCTTGAATGCGGTCTTTCACTCATCACCCGATTGCATCCGGATTTAGTGGTACTCACTCCTAAGATTTATCTTTGAAAGCACACAACAACCATTCAACTCGTCAAGTATATCATCCAAATGGGGAATTGGGTGGTGATACTTTACCGTTATTTTATTAATGTCTCAGCAATCAAAGCACATGCACCATGTTCCATCTTTCTTTGGCACTAGCAACACGGGAACGACACATAGACTCATTCTCTCTTTTATGTATCCCTTGTTGAGAAGTTTCTTAACTTTCCTTTGGAGATCTTTTATGTCATTTGGATTTCTTTGGTAGGCCGGTTTGTTGGTAATTAAGAACATAGCACAAAACCAATTTGATGCTCAATTCCCCGTAGTGGAGGTAATCCATGGGGAAGCTCCTTTGGGAACAATCTTCATAGTCCTACAAAATAAGAGAAATAGAATAGGGGATATGAGAAATAGAGTGGTTAGCATAAAAAGCATGGGATAGGAGGAGCGTGGGTGTTTTTTCGTCATGCTCTTTGAAAAGATCTTTGTTCCTAGCCAACATCACTAAGGAGCTCCTACCTTTCAACCTCCTTTTCTCTTTCTTTTTATCCCACTCCTTGGTTTGGTCCTCTTTCTCACCCTGTTTCTTACACTTATCTTGCAATTCACTCAATTTTTGGTGACTCTTATTCACTTGAGATGGCAAAAGTGGATGGAGATCAAACTTCCGACCATTAAACTCAAAAGAGTACCGATTGGTCCTTCCATCATGCTTGGTTAAATGATTGTAGTGTCATGGTCTCCCAAGAAAGAGATACATGCTTGCATGGGTGTCATATCACAATTCACCTCATTATGATAATTCCCAAATTTAATCCGAATTATACTTTCCTAGTCACCATCAACTCACCACAATCATTTAACTATTGAAGCTTGTATAGTGTGACATATTTGATTGTGAGCAACTTCACAAAATCAACCAAAGTATCAAGAACTACATTAGCACAACTTCCACTATCAATGATCAAAGAGCACACATTTTTCTTTATAAAACATATAGTATGGAATAGATTTTTCCTTTGACTAGGGTCATCTAGCACCTTACTAATCATTGCACGCCTCACAATAAAATTTAAAACCTCATACTCTTTATCTTGAGGCCAAGCATCTTCATTATCCTCCTCTACCTGCTCATCTTCTTGGGACCTCTTTCCATCTTGGTATTTTACATCATTCTCAAATTCCAATCCCACCTCTTCTCTAAGGTAATACAATTTTCCTTTCTTAAGAATTATATTTCTCCAGTTGGGACATTCACTTGCTTTATGTCCCTATCCCTGACATTGGAAAAATTAAAAACCTTTAGGATTGGGAGTAGGATATTTGTTACCTTTATTCCTTGGTGGGTACTTTGGAGTGGCCTTATCTATGGGCTTCTATTCATTGGACTTGTAGTCCTTGTTCTTGTTCTATCCCGATGATGATTGTGCTACCTCTTTACTCTTACTTCAAGTGTTGGTAGATGAGTACCCTTTTGGTTTGTAAGTTGTACGTTCTTTGATATTTCTCTCAATCTCCAAGACCGCTTGGAAGATTTCTTGTATGGTTTCAAACTTGTGGATAGTCATACATGTGGAGATATCTTTGTTCAATCCAACCTTGAAGTGTATGATGTCATGGTTCAAGTTCACTCGATGATTGAGCTTCAAGATCAATTATTGGAAAATCATAATAGGCCACAACATTCTTTCTACCTTTCCTTAAGTTGTACAACTTGTAAAGTAGCTCATTTCTACGCCTCTCCAGAATATACCTTTGTCTCATGAATACCTTTAATGCATCCCATGGCGGGGGTTTTTATTCATTCAACACATTTCTAAATCTCTTGACAATAATCCCACCATGTATTGGCATATCCTTCAAAATGGGCTATGGCATAGAAACTCTTCTTTTTTTCAGTGATATCATTAACTTGGAAGATACTTTTACAAAAGGACTCCAAAGATAGATAAGCTTCAGGATCATTCTCGCCTTTGAAATTTGGGAGACTAACCTTGATTAAATTGATACCCACATCACGATCCCTATTACCTTATTGGTGCCTTTAATTATAACCTTGGGGTCATTTTCCCATATTTTCTCTTTCATTAAGTGCCCGACCAAATCTTTCTCCTCGAATTTGATAGCCTCATTGATTTATTGGTATATCTATTATTTTCTCTACCTATATTTTGGCTTCATTGAATGCTCTAAATCCGCTTGTTGTTCTTTCCTTTGTTCCTCATCTATTTGGATGGGTTGGTTTTGGTTATGGGGTGCTTGGAATAAGAAAGTTTGGTTTAGTGGAGGTTGGGCTATTCGGGTTCGAGATTCATCAAGTTATGTTTGGTAAAATTGAGGTTTGAGTGGTCGAATGGGATTTTAGTTTTGTGGATATATTGTGGCTTTAGGGATGGAATCATATGCTTGTATGGTGGATTGATCATTTGGTGATGGTTTTCTGAGGAAATATGAATCGAAGGATTTGAAGTATTCCCACAAATCGAAGCATGGTAGAGTTGAGGTATGGCTATGGATATGTTTTGTCGACCTTCCATTATATCCACTCTTCCACCAATGAGGGATAGGATTGGATTCTTGTTTGAAATTACTCAAAAGAAAATATATTTGGACTTAAGTCAAGAATCTATTATGAATTAAAAACTTAAAAATCTTGAAGAAAAAGAACGTTAGAAGAAATAGGACTCAAGAACTAATCAATCAACTTGGTAGATGAATTACTAGTTGATGAGCAGTTTGTGAATCAAAAAAAGAGATTTAAGAGAAAAGAAATTGAAACTAAGAACAAAACTTTGAGAAATGGAGTTTTTAAAGTTTTGAATGTGTTTTATAGCTTGAATTGATGTTGGAGAAGAGTTGAAATGCATTTGGATGTGTTTGGGGTTGTTTTGGTGTTCAATTGGGTTATTTGCATTTGAGCTGCACTGAAGAGCTGCTGTAGCATGTCCACTGCATATAGAGAGTAGGTTTGATCCAGTTGGATAATGTCTCACTATTTTGGCTCGTGTATGGGGTGCTTGAGTAGGTCAAGAACACTTCCAGTGCAGGTCAGGTGCACATGACCTGCTCCACAACTTTCAATCTGCGTTTGAACCTCAAATGGTCCCCTCTTTTGTCCTCTATTTGGAATATACTTGGAATCTTTTGTAGATCCCTTGGTGCAACACTTTTTTACCTTTTCTCTTTCTTATTTTTGTATCAAACACTCATTTTTTATGAACTTGAACAGGAAGATAACAATCTTCTCAAGAACACACTAAGAACACCTTAGCTCGGAATGAGTTGAAAATTTGAACCTATGCATCTTTCATCATTCTAAACTCATTCCATAAATTATTTTGCTCGAATTCCTTATCCAACACTTCAAATCTTGCAACACACCTTAAACTTCTTCTTTTCAAGTCCAAACTTCCGATGATCGTAAAAGGCTCAATTTCACTTTGATTTAGCTTAAATTTGATCTATGGACTCTATAGTGTTAGGGAATGAAAATCTAACACAATAAAAACACAAAATCAAAAACTCAAAATTTGACGTAAGACCTAAAATATGAATAGTAACTTTTTTGTGATTTTTAATTTTTGAGATGCCTAGACGCACGATTGACTTCATAGGAATGAAATCAAGCTCAGCTCTGATACCAAATGATACGGAATCAAAATACAAAAACTAACGAAGATACAAAAAAGTAATGATGATTGATAAGATAGATAATTAGACATAAGAAAATAAGTAATTAAGAACAAAAGAGTATGTCAAACTCTAATACCATCAATTTCAATCTAATCGAACACCTAATTTATACGATGACTAAGAGGGAGATGAACGACCTCTAAATCAATGTTTCTGAATCAAAGTTCAACAAAATTTGTTCAACACTCTCACTTAAGGAATAAGCAGTCATCAATTCATCAATAATCAAGCAAAACTAAGAGAATGAGAAAGTCACTAAACTATTTATAGTTTAGGCTAATTATTACAATGTTAGGGCCCAAAAAGACCCAATTTTAAGAAAAGGCCCACTAAAAAATATTTTGATATGCTCTTGAAATACTAGACCGGATCACAAGCGGATCCAAAGAGCCTTGGGCACAAGTCCTTTTCAAGTGGCTTTCTAGCCCTGTGTTGCCTTCCATTGCCTCCTCCAATGATCCTTGGACCAATGTGAGTGTGATCATCAAAAATTAACGCCCTGTTAATGGTAAGGAGGCTTCTTCAAATACCTCCCGCATTATGAACATCCTTGGATCCTTGAATCTCCCCTGCTTGACTTCTAGTGAATGACTTAGAGATAATACGAATTGTATCAAAGAAAATAAGCCATTTCTGAGATACTTTTCCTATCAACCAAGTACCCAGAATAGTCAGCATCAGCATATCTAACCAAGTCAAAGTTATCACCAGCAGGATAGAAGAGGACCAGGTCCGAGATTTTTTTAAGATATCTCAGAATCCTCTTGGCCGCTTTCAGATGAGATTCCTTTGGACTTTCTTAGACTAGCACATATCCCAACACTGAACACAATGTTAAGTATAATAGTTGTCAGATAGATCAATGACCAATGATTCCTCTGTACAAAGTTTCATTAGAATCTAGCACATATCTTCTAGTCATGTTTTGAAAAGGTTTCAATGGGAGTATCAATAGGCTTTAAATCCTTCGTGTGGAACCTTTTAGGCAACTCATGAATGTACTTTTTCTGAAAAATGGTGGTACCATTTGCAGTTTGCTTTAATTGTAGTCCAAGCAATAAGTTAAGTTCTCCCATCATGCTCATTTCAAACCCACTACCCATTAACTTAGAAAACTCATCACACATTATAACCCCAAATATGATATCATCAGCATAAAATTAAACATTAAGTAGATTTCTTCCTCTTGCCTTTAAGAATGGAGTATTATCAATTTTTTCTCTTCTAAAACCATTGTCAAGCAGGAACTTTGAGAGCCTTTCATACCAAGCTCTAGGAGTTTGTTTCAAACTACACAAGGCTTTGTCCAGTTTGAATATATGATTTGAAAAATCAACATCTTCAAAGCCTGGGGGTTGCTTCAAATACACTTATTCTTTGAGAAATCCATTTAAAAGGGCACTCTTAACATCCGCAGGAAAAATTTGAATTCTATATAGGAGGCAAAAGCAATGAGAATCCGGATAGCCTTTATTCTATCCATTGGAGCAAAAGTTTCATCAAAATTTATGCCTTCTTCGTGATTATAACCCCGCACCACCATCCTAGCCTTGTTCTTAATTATATTACCATGCTCATTAGCCTTATTCCTGTAGACCCACCTAGTCCCTATCACAGTTCTATTTGAAGGAAGTAGGATCAGGTGTCATACTTTGCTCTTCTGAAACTAATATAGTTCCTCCTGCATAGCATTGATACAATTAGCATCCTTCAGATCTTCCTTTATTTTTTGGCTTAATTTGTGACAAAAATTTAGAGAAGTCACATAAATTTCTAACTTTATTTTTAGTTTGTATTCCTGAATTCAAAGAAGAAAGTAGATTGTCAATAGGATGTGAATTGATGCTTCTAGTTTGATCTTTGAGGAGTGGGTTGACTTATATTGGGACTAGTTCTCACTGAGGTGTTATCCTCAGGAGATTGATGATCCACTTCACTAAACTAAGAATTATGCTCCTCATGAGAGGACTATGATGGACCAGGATTCTGATGATCTGTTGAGTTTTCATATTCGTGACCTGAATATGGTACCTGTGAGTCTGTATCCTCATCACTTTCAATTGATTTTTCTAGAGAATTGAGAGTAACTTCACCATTTTTGATAGGTTTGGTGGGAACAAATGGGCCATCTTCAATAACATCCCACAACTCACAATCTTTAACGATAATAAAGTCATGCATACGTGTTTTTCGTCATCCATAGTATTGTCCTTTAAATCTGGGTGGGCTTGTAGTAGATTGACCTTCTTCAAGACTAGGATGAGCAGCCATATTAGATGATTTTTCCTAGGTTTTAACCTTTTAGGAAGAACCTGCTCTAATATCAAATGAAGAGATAGACTAGATACTCTCCAACTTCAGGACCTGGTCCTAAGTAAACGTATGTAGCAAAAAACTAAATATAACCGTACGTAAAAGTAAATAGACAATGAACACGGTAAATTTTATGTGAAAACTCCTTGCTCAAGTGAGAAAAACTACGACCTATCTTAAGTATTTTCCACAGCTCCACTAATATTTAAGCAACCTTGAATAAATCCTCCATGACAGCAAGGATTAAACTTTTAGTCCTTCTTCAACTTTTAATAAGTCTATTACAATGAACTCAGTGCAATAACTCTATTGCACACTAATCCAGCTAACTCTAACTGAATCTCAAAGCCAACTCTAACTTTTGTCAACTAACTCTAGATGATACTTTTACAAAGAGAATTAATAAAAGATCACCTAATGATAATGAAATTAGAGTAGTAGACAACGTTTACAGACTCCAAACAAAGACTCAAGATAACAAAAATTTTAAGACATAAGTAACGATTGAGCAAGACCCTTGTTGTTGATGAGCCTTTGAATCAATAAAGCTTCAAGAGATTTGATGTGTTCTGAAATATGGAAGAATTAGGTTTTCTTATTGTTGAAATGAGCATATATAAGAGACAAGAAAACCTAGGATGAATCTCATTGGTTAAGACAAAAAAAAGGACCAGCCTTTTCACCAACTTTTCTTCAGAGTAGTACTATGTCCAACTATAGTACTGACTGGAGATAATGACGTTAATGCAGTCAATTAGGTCCCTAAGTAGTTGTAGTTTTTGTCATCACAAGATCTTCAAGAACTAGGTCCCAAAAGGATAATTTATCATTCATCAAAACTAAGGACTTAACAATAGGTCACCACATCCACGGCTACTTTGGGTATGATCCTCGAGCTGCGATGAACTTTTGGAACTCGACACTTACTCAATTTTGTCCATTCTAATTTATTCACCACAAGAAATACATCTTGTCCCAAAGCACCTTCAATCGAACACGATTAGTCTAGTATTTCATAACCATCAAAAGTTAGGCATATTCAACAAGTATATAAAAATAAAAATGTAGTAGAAATAATAGTATAAGTATGCCTAACATCAATTAATTTTGAATTTTGTCGGTAAAAGTTAAAACTACATGATAATAACTATTTTTCTATTGCACAATTGGAAAATGGCTATTTGTAAATTTTTCTTAATTAGTAGTCATCTACCCCATTTTTTGAAATTTTATCCTAATTCTATCTTGACAAAACTAAAAAAAATTATATTACTAATATATAGAAGCGGTGAAGTGGTGTAAAAGCAGACAGGTGGAGGTTGTCCTACCATCTTCCTAAGGGTTATTTCTGTCATTTCAACAAGGGAAAATTGATTATTTTAAATTTCATCTATTGCACGCGTAAGTCTACAAAGACAACAGGTGTCCTTTCTACTCTTCCTTATCAATGAAATCTTGTTCTCTCCCATTGAAGAATTCTCACAATCTCCTTTCTACTCAGATCTTCAATTCAAATACTGTAAGTTTTCTTCATTTATGATTTTCTTCCTTCAAATTTCCAAAAGATTCAATTTTTGATTGTTGTAATTTTATTTGACCATACTGAAGCATTCTTGAAATTAAAAAATATCAAATTTCCTTGATAATTTTGGTTTGAAGCGTTGATTTTCCTTTTCTTTTCCTTCTCAAATTTTTATTTACTTTTTGAGCTTCATTGAATGGTTTTGAAAGATTTTAATTCTATCAAGAGTAAAACTAAACATAGCTGAGGAATTACGGAAATTTCAATTGATTAGTTATTTGTTAGATTAAAAAGACTATTTTTGACAAACCAAAAGTCTGTGGAATTCAATTTGATTTGACTCAAATCTCAATTGATAACACTACAAGGTAAATTTTTTCTTTAAATACCTTTGGTTTGGATTAGGGTTGTTTTGTTAATCAATTTGCATTTTGTGTGTTTTGCAATTAGTTGAGGGTGAGAAATAAGAGGGTAATACCTTATTTTTTTGCTACCAAAGAAAAGGAATACTACTTTGAAAGCAAACTACAGATAACTACTTGCATAGTTAGATATGTGAAAGAGAGCAAGTAATTTGGAAAATATGATCATTTGTGTCCTTTGTTGTATAGGGTTTGTTTAAACTCTACCCTCCCCAGGCACCACGTGTGGCATATCACTTGGTATGTTGTCGTTGATGTTGATGTGGATAAAATACTAATACCCCACTACGATACTACTAGTTGCTTATTAATGTTCTTGGCTCCAATTAGAATTGCTCTCTATTCCTTCATTGGAAATTCTGAAGAATTATGTATTTTTAAAATTTTCTAGCATAGTTTAATCTGGGGATGGAGATCAATATAGACGCATGAAATAAATCACCAAATTCATGAATTTACTAAGTCTCAAATTTTACCAAGAATTTTAAATCAAGCCATTATGTAATCTAATATCAATATTGTTCTAAGTCGGTGTGTATGGGATTCTACTGCACTTACTACTTATTTGTAACATTGGATGCAAAGTTAGTATAAAATATGTTCATTTGGGGTCTTTTGATTTTGATAGAATTAAAACTCTACGATCATACTACGGCTTCTTCATGTTCTTAAAGTTCTTTGGTGCATCCTAGGATTCAGAACAACTAATTTCAATTCTAAACCTCAATATAGCTCTGGTTATATAGCTTAACTACTGTGTCTACTGGTAATTTGTGACGACTAATGAGGAGTGTAGAGTTGGTATGAACATGATATATTTTCAAAAGTAATTTCAATATTCATACACAGTTTAAGTCAAAGGAAATTGATATGCTCCCACATGCTGCTAAAGGCTATAGCTACTACTCTATAAATAACATAGGAGAGTAATTTTGTTGTTGGACCTTCTCACAGTTTTCAAAGTAGTTCTTCGTCCTATATTTCAGGAAAAAATTGTCAACACTTGATGCATATTGCACCTATTAAAGCAACTAACTGCCAATTTGAACCCCCAAAAATTGATAAAATCGTAACTAAAATCTTTTTATTTGTATAGTATTTGTAGAAGTGTAATGGAGCCTTAGTTGATATGGTGTGAATTTTTTAAATAAGAAGTTGGTACTTTTTCTCATATCATACTTCCAGATTGGAACACAAATTAGCTGGCCGAGTTTTCTGTCTCAGACTCCCTCTTTCTCGCTTACTGGAATTGGCAGAACAAACTTTGTATCTTAGAAAATGACAGACTATTTTTTAAAAGACAATTTATTTTCGTATGATTTCTTATGTGATTTCTTGTATGAAGTTCATATGTTGTAGTGTAGAGTTTAATTTCTATGCAACGACATTTTCACGTAATTATATCACTTCTTAAGTTAATTGAATTTAAATTTATATTATAATCATCAATTAGTTACTTGATAAGAATGGCAACTAAACTATTGTCACATCTTAAATTAGACTATTGATAGTGTTATCAACCTTCAATAATGTCAGTGTTTACAACTTGAATTCTTATAGAAATGAATTATTTGAAGTTCATCGTCCTGTTTAGTTTCTAACTCTTAACTGTTGATACTTCTTTTAGTTTTCCCTTGTAACTTTCACGGGTAGGATTTGATTCTATTCATTTTGGACGCATTGATTGTTAAGACTGAGCTAAACGCAAGAAGGATAAAACTCTTGAGGTTATATGGAGTGGTTTAAGAATATTTGGTTCTTCCTCCTAGGTAGATGAAGCATTCTTAAGCTTTGTTAATTTGTTTTATATTATTGCTCACTTGAGATTAACTCTGTTTGTGGGTGTTTTGCTAATATTTACCAATGATGTCGTTCCAGTCTATGTTCTGTCAAAAAGCAAAAAATAAATCTCTCTATGGTTTAGTTTTCGAAGAGAATGATGATTTCGTTCCAATCCAGGTTCTGTCAAAAAGCAAAAATAATTATATCAAGGGAGTTAATTTCTTACAATTTGGCATATAACTACAGAATGATCCTTTTATCTTTGACATCAATGTTGACAAACGGGTTAACGACTTCATCAAAGATACAATCACCCAAGTATGCACCCTAATTATAGCTTTTTTCAGTTATTCATAACCATTATTATTCATAGAACTATAATTAGTGGCAAGGATATAGATCTACATGTACATACAATCATCAAAAAGTTAAATGTTTTAATGTGCAAACAAATCATGTGAACTATGGGAGACAACTTCCAATACCAATGTACTGAATCTTGATTTAAGGAAATGCATAAATTAATTCACTACGTCGACAAAGTAAATACTTTGTAAAAATTTCGGACTTTCTTTTTAATGTTGCGACCACATAAAAACATAAACTTTATGAATAGTTGCTTCAATATGTCTCTCCTAAGTTATAATTTAAAAGGATCTGATTGTTATAGTCAAAAGAGAAATCTTAATCCAAACAAGATTCTTAGCATGTTTCAATATTGCTCTGTATATATATCAGCTAACTCGAACACTTGATGAGAAAATCTTTATGTAGAGTCTAAATAGCTCTATATGGATCAATTAGCTTCACCGCAGTTGCAGTGAGTTTATGCATATTTCCTATGAAGCCTATTTTTTTATCTCTCTCTGTCTCTCTCCTATAAACGTAATAGTGGATTCTCTATTTCTTTTCAAGAAACTCTATCGTTCATAGGAATATGTCGGTTTCACAGCTTCCCTCTTAGAATATTATATAAATATAAATGTCAATATACTTATTTAAGTCATATTTTGTTTATGGTGTTTATATTACAGCATATTAATAATTTTGAATGCAATTCAGATTTTTGGTGTTTTGTAAGCCTTACATCCAGAGAAATATTCAACTTTTTTGTTGAACAAAAGACATCTCGGTACACTAAAGCTCCCGCTATGAGTGGGCCAAAATATATATGTCATTAAGCTTTACATGTACTTCTCGAGTAGATTACAGAGATTGTAACATTTTTTTAGCGATATCAAGAGACAAATATATGAGATTTCTGCTTTACCAGATAAAAGTAAAGTATCACAAAATACAATCTATCTAATCTTATGCATTTTCCTGGTTTTAACTTATGTATGAACTACTTCCACAGGAAATAGTAGTGATTGAATGCTACAGGGACTCTCCTGTTGGTGTCTTGGTAATTTCTACCCCTAAAGACTTCTTTGGATTTGTGACCATCTTTTGTTTATTTAGAATAGAGGAAGCATCAAATAGAACAGTAGTGTCCATCTGTAGATATAACTGTGAAAATTTATGTTCCATTTTAATAGGTTGTAACCTAATAGTGAATTCTGTTTCAATACTATTTTGTTGTTATCACAATTTTCTATTAGAAGTGTGAGAACCAAAGTAACTTTGCAACTCTAATTTTATATTACAATTGGTCTTCACTATAACCCTTAATTCTCTGATAAAGCTATAGTAATGCCTAAAACGTTTAATGATGGTGTTGTTGAGTATCACTATGATAGACATAGGTAACATGTCATGCTCTTTTTCTGCTTTATTAATTGATCCTGTATAAAAAGATAGAAAGTAATTTTTCTCTTACTGTGTAGATGGGAAAAGAAGAAGTGTCATTCTTGCCTGGACTATTGAGCCAGAAATAGAAGCTGATATCGGATCCTTACTGACAGTTGAATATACCATAAAATAATTTTTTTTTGACCTATTGGGTATTGTAATTTCCTACAGATGGGTTTGAAATAGATAGTCGCCTTAGAAACTTACACTTCTCCAAGCAGCTTACTGCTATCTCTATCCTGAAATCTCACAAATTGGATGTCGATATTGTCAATTGATTTTGTTCAAATCATACAGTGTAAACTAATTGTGATCTGCAATTGTTATGCTTTTTCCTATGCAATCCGTCAATAGAGGCATAGGTTTGAATTGAATTTCTGGCAAGTTGTAGATGAAAATATTAGTTTGTATGCGTCTTGCATTTGTTAATATATTAGTGCGGTTGCATCATGCATTTATTGATGTATCTTAAAACTTCATCAGATGCTTTCTACCTTTCTATCCAGACTTGCTCTTTCTTTTTTCCTTTTTCCTGCTTTAGCTACAAAGTTGGCACCAACAGAAAGGAAAATAGTAAGAAAACAAGTATTGGTTAATCTATGAACTATTTTATCATACTCGGTTAAACTGCGGCATTGGGAAAGAGATTGAAATAACATCATGAAGAGTAATCTTTTACTTAGCAAGTTCCACGATGACATTAGTATCAATTATTTTCAAGAACCACAGACAACCTGGTGAATATCTTGTGCGGATTTAGATTAGAAACATTGTCTTCTGATGCAGACGAAGCTACTACATTAACCCAAAGTATTAGGCTCATGCTTGCACGGGCCTCTAACATCTAGTGAATCTTATAAGAGGGAATGGCAAGGAGAAATAGGCAGGTCTCCGTCAACATGCATGCTTCTCCTATCTGCTTCAGTTACTTCCTCCATAATTTTTATTATGTCATCTCTAATTAATTATTATAAGTTATTTATGTATTAGAAGATTAATATATATCTTATAAGAGGGAATGGCAAGGAGAAGCAGGCAGGTCTCCGTCAACATATATTCTTCTCCTGCTTGTTTCAGTTACTTCCTCCATAATTTTTTATTATGTCACCTCTAATTAATTATTATAAGTTATTTATGTATTAGAAAATTAATAATATTTAATAAAAAAGTAAAATAGATATTTATGACGTGTCTACTTTAGCTGCTTCATCCATAATTTAACTGTATCACTCATAGTTAATTATTATAAATCATCTAAATATTAAAAATTTATTATAAATTCATCTAAATATTAAAAAATTAATAATATTTAATGGTAAATTTACTTGACGTTTTATATGAGACCCATTTAATTTTTTTCCACAAGTATTTTTGTATAGTAACTTTATTGTATCACTTCTAATTAAACATGTCTGTTTCGTTGTTTCAATCGTGATTTTACTATATCACTCCTAATTAATTATTATGATCATTTACGCATTGTATCAATTAATAATATTTAATAAAAAGGATAAAATAAATATAAAATGATAAGTTAATCAAAAAAAAAAATCACAAGTATTTTTTATAGTAATTTTGTTATATCACATCTAATTAGTTGTTTTGCGTCATTAAGACATGTTTGCTTCGCTGCTTCAATCGTAACTTTATCATATCACCCATAATTAATTATTATGTTCATCTAAGCATTATGACACTTAAATTGGAATAGAAGAAAAAATATTATATATCACAATAATTTAAAACTTAAATTATTTTTAAAACGTAATTGACTATCAATGTCACAAAAGTTTGAACAACGAGAGCGATATATATTATTTTAAAATTACATAAAAAGTATTATAAATTAAAATAATTAACAGTTTTAAATATCTGTAAAAAATCTATTATATATTTTTAAAAAATATTATAAATCACAATAATTAAAATAATATTTGTTGAGGCACGAGCTATTAATGAGTTAATTTAGAAAAAGGTATTGAGTTTATTTAGAATAAGTTAGACAATGGAAAATATACAATTGAGATACGGAATAGGGATAATACTCACGAAAAAACTTGGACTTTGACCGAATTTTCAGTTGAGCATGCTGAACTTTGCGGGGGTCCTATTATCCCCCTAGATTTTTGTTCGTATTTTAATGGCATATATCTGCCCACTTAGACATGTGTAAATATGAGGTTGGCGCGTGTATTACACCTCCATCTGCCAAAAAATATACGTGTAAAAATGAGATTGACGCGTGTATTACACCACCAGCCGCCGAAACTGGGTATAGCATTTCGGGGGAATTAAATCCACTTTAAAAAGTTTAGGGGGTAATAGGACCTCCTCAAAGTTCAGTATGGTCAACTGAAAATCCGGTCAAAATTCAAATATTTTTCTGAGTATTTTCCCTACAGAATATAAATTGTTTCGCACAATGATTTTTTGTATGACCCCGACCAAACAATTCATCATCTTTTTGAAGAGATTAGAATCCAACACTAGAATGGTGATATCTAATTATCTATGAGAAAACATGAAAACAAGAGAGAACCAAATACGAGAAAGGTTGGGCAAAAGAGGGGACTAAAAAATTGACTAGTAAAATCTAGGAAAGATTGTGAACTGATAAACACTCTTTTATTTTTAATTTGAGGTTTTAATTTTGAGCACCAAATATAAATTCATATTTGATAGAAAATATTACATCTCTAATTTTAAACTTTTCAGTGTAAATTTAAATTTATTCATCCTTTAAATAGATATGCGACATCAAATGAGGGGAAAAAATCTCTGTTAAAAAGACTGTATTAGGATTGGCTTTTGGGAATGCGGAACCCATAGGGGTATCCTTGTGAAGTCCTTTTGTCCAAAGTAGTGTTTTCTTTTTTTTTCTTGGGGGGGGGGGGGGGGGGGGGGGGAGGCAATAAAGATGCCATCCAGCTCATCAGCCATCCATGCCTTTGTTTATATCGTCCTTGTTCCTCAATTATTCACCCCCATTTCCTTCTTTGCACAAAGTCGAACTCAAACGCATTATTACCGTTATATATATAAGAGAGAGGATCTCCAATTTTAATTATCTTCATATAACTTTTTATTATTCATTTCATCCCTAAATAAAGATTTAATGACTACAACATCTCAATCATTTTGATAAATTTGATTAATTATGTAAACTTTTTAAATACTACTCCTTTTGTCTCATTTTATGTGTCGCTATTTCCTTTTTTGTTTGTTTCAAAAAGAATGTCATCTTTTCTTATTTGGTAATTATTTAATGACATTATCCCTATTTTACCTTTAGTGAATCTCATTTTATAAGAAAAGACAATTAAAAAGTAAACTTTAAGAGGGACAATTTTGTAAACTTTACAAAATCATCATTTATTTCTTAAACTCCGTGTCCGGTCAAATGACAACATATAAAATGGAACAGAGAGTGATGAATCATACAAAAAATGTGATAGTGACACCACAAAGGAGCTATTTATCCAATCAAATAAAAAAATTAAGAGTTATTCAAATTTTATTATGTTCTTTTATGTGGAAATAATAATAAGAGAGAATACCTAATTTTTTCATCCTCACAAGGAACTCTTTTTTATTTTTTTACACCTAATTGAAGCTTTAATAACTTTGTACGCCTTCAAAAATTGAAGGAACATTTACAAAAGTATTTTATTGAAACAGATTTATAATTATTTAATTTAAATGTTATTTTTATTTATTAATTAACTTCATTAACGTGATCATACAATAAATTATAGCATTAAATATTTTTTATATTATTTAAATACAATACCTTTGATTTAAAAAAATGTCTTAGCTTATATATATTTGATTGAGAAAAAAAATAATGAAGTTAATTCAAGACAAAGCGAAACTCAATTTAGATCATTAGAGACTTTAATTCAAAAAAAAATCAGTCAAATAAAAAGGAGAAAAGTTTTAATGTGTGCTTTTGTTGTGTTTAACTTACAAAAACTTTTACTCCCTCTGTTTTAATTTATTTATTTGATTTTGACTTAGCATGAAATTTTAAAAAGTAACAAATATTTTTTAATTTTGTGATTTTAAACTAAAGGTATGAAGAAAGGATCAAAATATCTTTTAATTTTATAGTCTTAAAAAGTTTCCAAGAAAGAAAAGTGACATTTTTCTGTAACTAAATAAACTAAAGAAAATAGGACCAAAAATTGAAACGAATATGTAATTTCAGATTTTAAAAATATTGAGAAATTGTTGTACTACTTTTAACTAATATAATACTGTTCAAAAACAAACAAAAAGCTTAGTAACAAAAAATAGAAAAATCTTTGTAAATATAAATGTTAATGTAGTTTGGGTCTGGGTTAAGCACGGACCAAATGAGACTAATAGTAACTATATATAAGGGAGGATTTTTGAATTTGATGGTCCTAACATAATGTTTTTTGTCCATTGTAATCTTCATTGAATTTTCTAAAATTTACATATATACACTAACTAAAATTACCTAATTACATTATATACCAATTTGCTAAAATATTTACACATATCCCAAATTATTTACATAAATCCCTTTACTTTCAACTTTCTCTCTCTTAAACATTATACATCTCACAATTCTAATATCTCTTCCGTAATTTAATCTCACATATGCTCCCACATAAATCCCTTTCCTTTTAACTTTCTCTCTTTTAATCATTACACATGTGAAACACTGATTTTGAAAAAAAAAGTAGTATAATATTTTTGAGGTATTCTTCTTCCTCCTCTGTACAATTATTTCTTGAAAATATTTATTTTTCTGTGGTAAAGTTGAGAACTTTACTGGGATTTGGTGTTGTTTTTTCATATGGGGTTTATTCTGTTATTAAAATAATTGTGTTTGATCTGTGAATTTGATGTAAATATTTGAGCTTTTGCTTCAAGATTGAATTTTTATGTGTTTTTTTTGTTCTTGATTTTGTTGAATATATGATTTTTTTTTCACTTTTGTTGAATTAGTCATATAGTTAGGTAAGTTACATTAATTTGATATTTTAGATCTAGGAAAATATGCCAAATTCTTAGATCTTCTTTTGATGATTGGTGTGTTCTTGCAGATTTAATTGAACTCTACTTTTTTATTATTTTGTGTTATTTCAATTCTGAAAATGTTTAGTTAGATTTACTTGTTTACCTATTTGCAGACTCATGTAATTGGATAGATTTCAATAAATTCTGCTCTGAATATAGAAAGAAGATAGAATAATCTGTGGATTTTGTGTATTAGTTGCTTAGTCCTGCTTCATTTTTTGGTGTGATTGACTTGCTTTCAAGATGATGATGTTTGAGGAAATAGAGTTCTGTGGAGATCTTGATTTCTTTCCTGCTCTGCTAAAGGAAGTGGGAGTGGAAGTGGTTGCCCCATAAAATCAGATTGAGCCGGATTCTGTGGTGGATAATGATTATAGTGATGAGGAGATTGATGTTGATGAGCCTAACTTTGATGTTCATGATCAATTCTATTTGTTGAGCTTATATTTTATGGTAATTTGCTCTTTGATGTTTTGAAGAAGTGTTTGTTCTGAAGTTGGTTCGTTTGTTGCTGTTCTTACTAAATATACGAATGTATAATATTTTATTATACTTGTCTGTCAGTGTATAATGTTCTTTGAGGTTTTTAAGAAGTGTTTGTTCTAAATTTTCAATATTACATTTGTTTCCTTTTTGTATAATATGTTAGCATACATTAAAGCCGATATATAATATGAAACTGTGTCATTTCAGTTAACTTACAAATGTATAGTATGTTGTTATACATTCAAATCATTGCATAATGAAAATTGTGCCAATCCAGTAAACATTCAAATGTATAATATTTGATTATACATTTGTCTATGTGTATAATGAAAATTGCCGCAATGACAGAAATTGTATTTTTTTTGTTTTATTATTTTTAACATGTTTGTTTAATCCACTGACTTAGTTTAACAAAAATTATGCAGCTATGTACTGGGGTGTTGAAGACGTCTTATCCTTATTCATACTCCTTATACATAAATTGTGGGTGTGTATATACTATGTAATTTGGCAACTATTATAGTAAATAGTTGTTGAAACGTAATGTGTATTACACAATTATATACATTAAACTTTCATATATATATATATATATATATATATATATATATATAATGTATGATATACTATTATACTTTATTAATATGCATAATGTTTTACTGAAAACAATGACTTTTAACTGACTACATGTATTATTTTTTGTTTAAACAACATTAGAAATGGCAGACTTATGTAACATAATTCGTGATAATTTAAGTTGCCTTTTTCATTTTGTTTTATGTGTATGGTTATAGATTATACTTTCGTGTAAATGTATGATACGTTCACAATGTATTTAATGTAAAAAATACATTAAAAGTATGTGAATAATGTATGCTCTAGTGTTATAGTTTATAAATATGTATGACGTTACATTTTTTTTATTTTCTATTAAGTCATGAACTCTTAACAACATGTATGATGTTATGTAATACATATGTTTTAACGTATGAGACACTTTTTCAATATATTATTAACTTATAACATAATTTACCTACTGTTAAAAATTCAATATGTTGATATACAGTAACACATTATTTTGTAATTTAGTTTTATACATAATATATAATAAAATGTAAGGCAAGCTCAATAACTACCAAACTATATTAGTAACACTACAATACAGTGTAAGTAATTGCACAATATTTCTTCAGACGATATATATGTATAATAAGAATAAGGACATCCATAAAATGTGAATTAACATCCAAAAAGTAACATTGTAACCATTTAACATCAACTATAAAATCAAGAATTAGTAGTTTCAATGCCGACTATTATACAAAAAATGCTACTCTAAAGTAACAAGTGCACTTTCATCAATTGTTTGGAGATAACTATTCCACAACCGATGAGAATCCTCATTATCACTCGTGTACCCACTTACAGTCTTTGTTACGACAAATCAGTGCATAGCTACATAAATTTTTTTAAATTGAGTCAATAGATTAAACAAACATGTTAAAAATAATAAAACCACAACAAAATGCAATTTCTATCATTGCGTTAATTTTCATTATACACGTAAACGAATGTATAATCAAATATCTTACATTCGAATGCTTACTGGATTGACATAGTTTTCATTATACAATGATTTGAATGTATAACAACATATTACACATTCGTATGTTAACTGGAATGGTACAGTTTCATTCCAAAATCCACAAATTATTCTACTTTCTTCTAATATTTAGAGTAGAAACTATTGAAATCTATCCAATTACATGAGCCTGCAAATAGGTAAACAAGTAAATCTAACTAAACATTTCCAGAACTGAAATAACACAAAATAATAAACAAGTGGAGTTCAATCAAATCTGCAAGAACACACCAATCATCATAAACGTGCACAAATGAGAAAGAGTCTAAGATTTTCTTAGGCATCCCACTTTCTTTGAAGCTCAACAAAATACTGTACAAGCTATTTCCAACAAAAAATCAAGAATTTGGCATAATTTCCTAGATCTTTAATATCAAAAAATACAAAGCAAAAAATTAATCAATCTAGTAAATTGTTTCTTCAACTCAACATAAACCCTCACTCCATTATTGTTTCTTATGACAATTGGAGAATAATTTCCTTCAACCACATATTTAACTTCTATTTTTTTCATACTTCGTCGATATCCAATTCCATGGCGATCGTAGAAACCAATTTCAAGAAAGTAATACCTTCTGAAACAATTATTGCATCACTCTGGTATGACTCATAACTTATTTTTGACTCCCAAATTTCAGCATGTCGTAGCAATATGGGGATATTCATATTGATATAAGTAGTACTAAAAAATGTATGTAGAAGAAATTTATTGTTTTTTCCTTTCCAAATTTTGAATCCAAGATTACAAAAAAAAAATTGAACTTTCATAAAAGTTTTGAAATTCAATATCAAGATACAAATTTTATCCAAAAAAAGAGTTAAAATTGCCCAATTATTGCCTTCAATTAAGGAACTTTAAAATAAGTAATTATTTTAATTACCTTAAATTTAGGATTAGCTGTTACATCATACATTCGATCAATGTATAATATGTGACCTAATTAATGAGTATGTTGGAAAAAAAGGGCAAGAGAAAACAAGAAGAGATTTTGTGTAATTATTTTCATTGTCTAGGGGATTTATGTTGTTTATACTTAAATTTTAATGGTTTTACAAGCTTTCACCCATTTTAGTAAATTTGAACAATTCTATGAACATATTAAATGTCATGCAAAAAGTGATTAGTCATAAAATAAGTGAATGTGACACCATGAAAGATTTTTATCTAATCAATTAAAAATTAATTTTAAAAAATGTGGTCTTCTTTTATGAGGAAATAATAATAATAATAAAAAAATTCTGCCATGTATTTCTTTATTGAGTTTTCTATTCCATGGATAATGAAATGGTTCGTGAAAGTAAAACCAAATCTTAATAATTTTCAATGCTTCAAAATTATATTTATACAAAACTATGGAATAAATTAAATTAGTAGACGGCTGAAGGACATATCCATGGACAAGCAATAATTCATTCGATTATGGAAGTCATTGCTAAGTACAAAGGACAAAGGGACATGACACCAATTCAACAAAAGGATGATATTAGTCCTTTCAAAAATATCGCCAGGAGACTTCAAATGAAGAAAAGGATCATATCCAGGTCAGAAATCATTGTCTCATACATGAAGAAAGTTAAAAAAGATTTAATGAGAAATCTTGACATGAAAAATGCCAGACGTTTCTATGGTATCTGCTGATCATACCACGGATAATGAAGAGAATTTTTTAGCAGAAGAATCACTAAGTATTCAAAGCAATGATGAAATTGATCTTGATAAATACCTGCAAAAATTCAAAGAAAAATTGAAAGAATCTTCCACGTCATCGAAAGATAAAGGCAAGGGAATAAAATTATAAGAGATATAAGGCCCCATATCATAAAATTATTTGGGGGAAATAACATATAAACACATGTGAAGTCAGCTTTTATAAAGCATTTTAAAGCTTTCATAAAGAATCTGTAAAGAAGATGTGACAAATAAAGTATGTTAGTCAATATAGTGATGATGTCACATTTTTCATGCTTTAAGTTTTAGTTTTTCGTTTATCAAAGAGAATCCTCTATAAAAGGATCTCATTCTATGTATTCGAGGCAGGTTTTATAAACTACCTCACTCCTTTTACTATTTTCTACTCCCATTGTACTATATTCATCCATTCATAAAAGTTTGTTCAAATCCCCAGAAGGTACTGATCAAGCTCTTTTATTTTAAGGTATTTTAATTTTCTATTATTTATTTTACTTTTTCTACTTTAAACTATCCAAAATGATAGGCTAAATATTTTGTGTTGAGCTATAACATACTAAGCTACTAATATAATATGGCACTAAATACTTTATAACAATCTTATCGACCAATGCTACTAAGGTCGCACACCATGATCTTGTAGTAATAGTTTCGGTTCAGGCTAAAAGTCGGAAGCCCTGTTAGAAGGCCTATTGAAGCCAAGAGTGGTAATTAAGGCCATGTGTGGACTCATAATGAATCAGAAAGCTTACTATTAAGGTTGTGCAAACGGGTAAAGGTTCTTGTAGTATCATTAAAGCGATCCGGTTCTCATTTTGGTAAATAATAATAATACTAATAATAATAATAATAATAATAATAATAATAATAATAATAATAATAATAAGGGAGACCTCATTTGTTTAGTTCTCACAAGGAAGTTTTTGTTTATTTTATTCCTAATTGAAGTTTTAATAACCTCATAAGATTTCACCTATCGAAGGAACATCTATCAAAGTATTTTTTGTATTAAACCTTTTAATTATTTTATTTAATTAAAATTCTATCTTAATTTGTGTATTAACTTTATTGACCGAATCATACAACAATTTGTAGGATCAAATATTTTTATATCATTTAAATATTGTACTTTTTTAAAAAAATGATTAGTCAATATATGTTTAATTGAGAAAAATAATAAAGTTAATTCAACATAAGAAAAAAATTAATTTTGATAGTTAAAGACTTTAATTTAAGAACTTCCAATAAATAAAAAGGAGAAGAGTTTTAGTACATGCATTTGCTTGAAAAAAATAAAAAAAATCTATAATATACTCTTTAAAAAATTATTTTTAAACTTACAAAAACTTTACTCCTTTCTGTTCAATTTTTTGCCTCATTTTGTCTTAGCAAAAATTTTAAAAAATAATGAAGATTTTTTAATTTTGTGGTCTTACGCTAAAGATATGTGGAAAGGTTCAAAATTAGGGTTATTCAAAATCAAACTGTAATCGGTAACTCAACTCCAAAATTAGCTTTAGATTGTTTGTAATGAGTTATCGGGTTAATGGTTGGTGAACAAATTAAATTTATAGTTAATGACTTATCAATGCGGGCAAATTACTCAATTTTCTCATCAGACTAATCGTTAACCCGTTAAGAAGTGTCATATTTACATGTTTACCCCTAGATATATAAATATATCAAGTATAAACTCAAAAACTAGAACCTCAATCAGTATTCTATTTACTTATTAGATTAGAAAATAAGCAACTTTTTGTAACTTCTAATCATAAAGTGTAGTCGATCTCCCTAAAAAATAAATGAAACCTTAAATTAATTCTTAATTGAAAAGATAAATTATTCTTGACAATATGAAGGAACACAATAAAAATAAAACAACTCCAATGTGTTCTTCATAAAGTTTAATATAAAACTGAAAAATTTCAAACCATATTAAAGTTAGGATTTTTATAGTTGAGAATAATTTAAAAATATTTGTACATACATTTTTGTTCTGAAGAAAATTCCCATTTGATTTTATGTAATAACCTTTTAAAAATATTGTACGAACAAAACTCAACAAGACTAAACGATTGATAAATAGATGAATACTATGAACAAACAACTTAGTCAGTGAAGAAATAGAAGACATATAGATAACCTCTCAATATTTCATCATTATTTAGATTTGTCGAATACACCACCCAATAATTGATTGTTCATTGCTAATTAATCTGATATCAAATCAACCATTATCTTATCAGTTGGATAGCAGATTAGTGCAATTACTAATCAATAACCAATAAATCGATCTGATAAGCATAATTATTTTTCCGATTCATCGATAAGCAATCTAACTAAAAGTTTTTTAACCTTATGGTCTTAAACATGCCATATGAAAAGTTGAAATTAAGAGTTCCCAAGAAATGAAAGAGATATTCTCTTAAGCGAACTGAAAAGGAAAATAGAACAAAAAAATTAAAATTGATATATAATTTAAAATTTTAGAAATATTTAAAAATTGTTAAACACTCTTTTTTTTTTAAGTTAACTGGAATTGCTTTAAAGAAAGTTTGTAATACAGAGAAAGAGCTCAGTCCAGCTCTAAAACAAAAATAGCTTGGCTATGCCCAGGAGAATGTACATGTACCTTTCTAAGATGACTAGGTCCTTACAAATCCGCCCAAACAAACTGAGCTACGAAAGAGGATGGTGTTGCAAAAGTCCTACAATTATCAAAAACATTCATCCTTGCATCATATTTTGACAAAGCATCTGCAACCATGTTTTGTCCCCTGTAGCTATGGTAAATAGGTGAACATCCCAATCTTCTTAGCACCAACCTGTATTCATGAATTAAAGGGCTATAGAGAAGGTTCCCATTTTTAAGTATTAAAATAACCTCTTTTGAGTCAATGTTTATCTCAATGGGACACAACTGATGTTCCAGAACCAACTTGAGGCCTCTAGAGAGGGATATAAATTTGATTAAATTATTCCTAGCATGAAGGAAATATTGTGAGAACCCTAACACCTAATTCCCATTAGAGTTTCTGATTACTCCCCCAATACCTCCCTTACCGGGATTTTCTAAGCATGACTCATCAGTATTGAGTTTGTAGGAATTCCTGGGTGAAGGGGTCCAGGAGACCATAATATAGGTATGATCCTGAGGATCAAGGGTGTGATTGAGGTGGGAGAATTCCACTGCTTCAATATAATCTTGCGTAAAAGAAGGATAAGAGGTCTTGTAGTCAAAGAGATTTGTGTTCCTAGTTCTCTACATGGTCCACAAAAAGAAAGGGAGGAGTGTAGACTAATAAAATATAACAAAAATAACAAAAGTTAAGAGTAACAAAAAATAAAAAAATTACAAATGTAAATATCAATACAGCTTGGACGCAGACTTAGTACAAGTCAAATGACACTAGTTTATAACTATATCTCCTCCACAATTTGTTTACTTGTAATAAAGAACTTTAAGATCATTAGGTGAGAATAAGTAATTTTTAATCTTTAAGACAACAAAACAAGTAGTAACTCATCAAACACTACAAGAAAAAGCTTTATTTATGACCAATATATTGGAATGACCTAGTAATTCCATCTCTAAAAGTATAGGTATTGAGAAAAGATTATATTTTGGTCCTTATATATATATACTTTATTTTGAAGATACTAAATGTGGTTCCAAATAAATTTAGTATGTGGTCCCAAATTATATAATTGAAGGCATAAGTAGGAGGAAATATGTCAAATTTAATATTAAATTATTAAAATAATTATTTTAACAAAAATTAAAGTGCCAAATCAAATTATATGTTTAAATTAAAAATTTAAAAACACATCATTTTCTAAAAATTAAACACTCATCACAAGTCCCTAGTGATCGCTCTTGCAATTTTCCACCGATAACGCTGCCTAATCTCAATGAGAGGTAGTTTTTCATTGCAGCCCTACGCTAATTGATCGAGTTGCTCTTTTTTATTCATAGGTTGTTGTATTAATATCAATATATTGCTTGTTTTATTCAAGCTACTCATCTAATTCTTTCTCTTATCTAACAATAAAATATTTAAAGGAATCCAAATAGAGTGTTAAAGATCAATTTTGAATTTTTTTTACCGAACCTTTCAATAGGATATCTTATTTTATGTTTACTTTCATGGTACGAAGAGATTGTGTGGCTTTGAATCATTCTTCCTGCATTGTAATATAAGGGTTTCAGAGAGTGGTTTAATTGATCCATTTCAGTTTTCTTTTGCATATTCTTATGTCTTTTGGGCAAAAAAGATACATTCTTATAGATAATGATTTATTTTTGAGTAAAAGGTTAAGATTAGTTAGTAGGATCGAGGCATCTGTTTTGTTTGCCCTTTATTTTAGTGACGATATATTTTACTAATTCTATGTTTTGTTCTCTTGCTATTTCTACTCCTGGCCTCATTTGATTTGGATATTTGAGTGAGAATGGTAAATGTTGTGGAGGTTTTAAACAATGTTATTCTGCTCTCTGCGTTTATTTTTAATTTGGTATTTAATACTATGCCCACATTTCTAAAAATAAACTAGAAAAAATAGAGACATTTGATATATTTTATTCACCATCCACTCTCTGTACATGCCCTAGATGTAGTGAGGTATTTGACTAGGATGTGAAGGTTCATCTTCTGTGAGTTTATAGTTTCAAAGACTTCATCCTAGTCTAAATCTTGACTTTTTTTTATGTTATAAGATAGCAGAATTGCAAGCCATATTGAAGTTGTATTTCCTAGGAATATGAGAGGTCTTTATCTAAATGTAACCTCAAAATTTCAGTAGTTATTGATATCATTTAGTGGAAGTTGAACTCAACCTTCTCCTACCCTCATTTCAAGAAAGAACAGTTATAAGTAAGATGCTCTATTTATTTCCCTATTTTCAGCTGAATTAGTTAGAAGATAAAGTTACTTTTATGTTGTCACTAAACTGTAGTTTGCTGTGAAGATAAGACCAAACTAGTAGGTGCTCGGATCTGTTCAAATAAATTAGTGTTTTACTAGTATTGTGGATAGAGAAATGGTTAATACACCTTTTTATTTAAATAATTTTTTATCATCAAACATCACTTTCTCAGTCTATTCTATGTCTTGGCATAGTGCTCAGTATCATTGCCTTTTCGCAACATATTTATGCAGATATAGTGTTTATTGGATTCTCTATTAGGTCCTTTTTTCTTTTAAATTGTGCTTTACATTAATGATGTGATCCCACCGCTTCACGCCTCGCTTAATGCGTGATGTGGACCCTTATCACTTTTTTGGTGCATTATATATCCCTAAACACCACTAGAGCACCATTTTCCATATAAAGGCAACTGTCCAGTAGTGGTGTCAGTTTCTTCTATTAGTAATGTGATATGTACGTGGGAGTGGTAAATTAACAAGATTTGATCTTAGCCAAAAAAACTTTATTTTGAGTATGTTATCAAAATATGAAGAATAGGTGGTATAATAAAATATTTGACACTGCATATAACTTAAATGAAGGTGTTATGTCTTACAATCTTGGTCTAGATAGCCATGAGCCATCTACAAAAAAATATAGGTGTTCCTTTGGTAAGCATGGTTGTAGCATCATTGGCTTTTCCTTAGTAGAATGTTCTCATCTTCCCGTCAGAATATTGTCATATCATCCTTTTATTGATAAAATTGCCAATGTAAGGTGATGATTCCTACTTTATCTTCTTGTAGTTCTCTTATGTGTATCCTAAAGTGGTTTAATAATTCCTAAAATGTTTCAATTAAAGAAGATAACACAACCTTATTTCAAAATAAAACATGACGTGTAATGTGCATTCAGTTTTCCTTGTGTTTCTATGTTTTTTATTTTTTTATTCGGGCTGCTTTGAAAATTTGGGTCCAGATTTTCTTCATAGTTCTTTCCCTGGTCGTTGCTCTAGCTTTGGCCCTTGAATCTCTCTATTGCTTTGCTCTTTTCGTTAATTTGTTATTTGGAGCTGCAGGAACAATAACAATGTCCTCATCACATTCTGAGTTATTAATAGATGAAGGGGTTGCACTTTGATTTGCATCAATGAGCTCTTCCATGGTTAATTTGGACTTTGTGAACAACCAATAAAGGATTTTACTTAGTTTGATGAAACTAAGCATGTCTTGCAAATCAAAAAACTTACGAGCAACCCCTATTGACAACCTCACCCTTCGATCCCTATGCCCTTATGATGTCAAAATCTTACCGTGCCTATCCTTTTTCATTGATTTTTTAATCTTATTTGACTTGTTTCTACTGCTGATATTATTTGTTGCAAATATCACTGAGTTGTTATTTTCAATTAAGTGACTATTAGGGGTTAAGTAAGGGAGATAATGATCTAGGGCATGTTCATGAAGGAGCATTTGGTTTCCAGTGAGGCCAAAATGGAAAAAATTAAGCTGTGAGATGATGATGGTGGTATTGAACTGTGGAGAGTAGTGTTCCTATTACTACTGTTTCCAAAAGGGAACATTTTTTTTTCTTGAAAAATTTATAAAATATACTATCAGAAAGATAAGCAGTTAAATACTAGTTATATTGGCCTATGGCAAACTTGGTGGGAACTTTCTACAATACTGTTAGAGAAAGTGAAGGAATTAGGATTTAATTGGCTCTGAATCTATGTACTCTATCCCTTTTGTGTTTCTACTTTTCCATATTTTACTCATAAAGAAAAATCTCATGTTGATTTTGAGTGGTATCACCCTGTACATTTTGTGGAGCTTGTGGAGATTTTGGTCTAATCATATTTTATTGGTGTTTTTGTTGAGTTTTTTGTTGCTTATAATTGGTCCTCTTTTCTTTTCTTTTCTTTTCTGTGTATGCCATTGTTCTTTGCCTTGGTTTATATTGTTGCATTTTCCTGATTCTTGTCCTTCACATTTTCTGTATTTTCTTTCTCATAGATTGGTGGCTGATTTGTACTTTTGTCACTGTTATTTAGTGTTTTGTCTTGTATAGCTGGAGTTTTTGCCCTGAGATGGTGGTTTATTTCTGGTGTTGTCTTTGTTGTTTTGATGCTGAATTTCACTATTTCCTGCAACCTCTTCTTCTTCTTTTTTCTTTTTAAGCAGAAGTTATCTAAGTTACAGGTAGCGACTTCCGGGATTTCATTGGGGGTGTTGTTATTGTTGTTGCAGTAGCGAATTTATCTGAGATGTTTAAATGATGTTGGTCTATGATAATTATATGCTTACTTGGGTAGTAAGCCGACAGTTTCAAACAATGTCTATAAATTTAAGAAAATAATATAGTTCTAATCTGGGAAGGAGGTTGTATTATGCTTAAAGTAGAAATACCTGATGTAGTATGAAAAAACTTTACTCTATTTACTCTATTTTCCCTTAACGCCTAGGCTTCAGAGGTTGTTTATGTCTACAAATACAACTTCTCTAATGACATGGTATAAAGATGAAAGAACTGATGATGGAATAATGAGGCACCCAGCTAATTTAATGGCATGGAATTCGTTTAATGAACTATATCCTTCATTTGCTAGTGACAGATTCCAACCATTGAAAAATTCCAAAACCTCATATAGAATTTGGCCCGGGGTTCTTAATCCTTATATTTACAACCAAGGTTGTGTATAAAGAAGGAAAATTTTATTTTTTCAATGCCTATTCCTGGTCCAAATAGTCTCAGAGATGCAACTGATACATATCTTCAACCTCTACTAGAGAAATTGAATGGGTTGTGGGAAGATGGTATTAAAACCTTTGAGGCATCAACTAAACAGAATTTTAAGTTGCATGCTTCTTTGTTATAGACTATCAATGAGTTTCTAGCATATGAAAATTTATCTGGATGGAGTACAAAAGGAAAATGGGCATATCCATCTTGTAATAAAGACAATTCTTCAATTAAATTATGTAATTGTAAGAAGGGGTGCTTTATCGGTTATCGGCGTTACCTTCCTTTGAGTCACAAATGGAGGAATAAAAAGAAGTCATTTGATGGTACAATAGAGAAAAGGCACCCACTAAAAATGCTTTCTGAAATTGAGATACTTAATCAAGTGCAAGATCTTGAAGGACAATCATTAAGAAAGGATCCTAAGAAGAGGAGGAAGATATCACACGAAAAGTGATAGGATAATTGGAAGAAGAAGAAGAGTGTCATTTTTAAACTTCCTTTTTGGAAATATCTCTTGTTGTGATGTAATTTGGATATCATGCATATTGAAAAAAATATATGTGATGGTTTTTTTGGTAACATTCATAAATGTCAAAAGAAAGACCAAAGATATAATTAAAACTCGGTTAGACTTGCAAGCAATGAACATTAGACCAAAATTGCACCCTATCAAAAAAGAGAATAAAGTTGAAGTTCCAACTGTATGCTACACATTGTATCCTGAAGAAAAGCACAAATTATGTATTTTCTTACAGAATTTAAAGGTCCTGGGTGCATTTTTATCTAATATTTCTCAATGTGTGAACTTGAAATAACATGAGATATCTAGTTTGAAAAGTCATGTTTGTCATGTTCTTTTGCAGCATATACTCCTTCCTGCACTTCGTGGCATGGTGTTGAAAGAAGTGTGTAAACCTCTTATTGAGTTATCTTTATTTTTTTATGTTCATGAATTAAAAGAGTTGAGGATTGATGAGTTGAGACATATTAAAGATCAAATTCCTTTTACACTTTGCAAGTTAGAAAAGGTCTTTCTTCCTTCTTTTTTTTGATGTCATGGTCCATTTGCCTATTCATTTAGCTAGTGAAGCTAAGATTATTGGGCCTATTCATTATTGGCAGATGTATTCTATCGAGCGATGGTTATATTTTTTGAAATCTCTCACTAGTAATAGGGCATGTACAGAAGGTTCAATTGTAGAGGACTACCTTGCAAATGAATGTATGACCTTATGTTCAAGGTCTCTACATAGAATTGACACAAAATTAAATCGGCCTAAAATGAATTATGATGGCGGTTTAAAAAATTCAAATAGAGGTTTATCTATATTTTGTCAACCTGGAAAAACTCTGGGAGCTAAAGATCTATATATATATATATATATATATATTCTGAAGAATTGTGATGAAGTCTTACCATATATAGAGTTTGGAGAGTTCTTTTGTATTATCTTATTTTTTCAATTTCCTTTAAGGTAATATTATTTCTTGTAAAACCCTGCAAAGTTCCCTCGTAGTCCGAACCTTAGAGCGTGTCAAGTGAAATGTAATTCCGGCCCTAAAAGATTGAGAAGTGACTTCCCAAGTAATTGGAGTTTAAACTATATAGAATTTTCTTAAATTTGACTTTTTGTCATGTAGAGAATTGAATTATCTTTCCAACAATACCAATTTCATCCAAATCCGGTATCGGGGTGAGAAATTATGGCTGTTTTAACGAGAGTTGTCGGAACTACCCAGGTGTAATGGATGTCCGATGGACCATCGAGTCTGTGATGGACCATCGCTCGGTCCATCGCAATCAAGGTAGTAACTCCCTTTTCTGGCCCAAGTGCAATGGCCAAGACAACGGATCATCGGATTTGCCATGGACCATCGCTGTGACCGCCGTGCTGAGGTAATATGGCCTCACTATGACCATCGTGCGATGGATGACCTGATGGAATGTCAGACTTGTGATGAACTGTCTCTTCGACCGTCACATCAAGGTAGTGTGTCCCATTCCTGGTGCGACGAACGACCCAATGGACCATCGGACTTGGGATGGACGTCGCTCTGACTATCGCAGCCTCCATTTATGTTTTTAACTCATTTTAAAAAGGGGCTTTTTGGTCTTTCCAGTCTTTTATAAACTAGATATATTCCAAGCAAAGGAAATGGCTTCATTCATCATCTGAAACATAAGACAGCTAGGGTTTCTCCCTCAAGATCAAATCTAAAATCCTTCTCTAAAAAAATCCAAGAACGCACCGCAGATTCAACAAATTAAGTTGAGATTTGAGTTCTCCAAGTTCAAGGGTTGCAAGAACCCTCTCTCAAGAGTAAGAATAAGAGTTTAGAGCAAGCTTGTTCAACCAATTTCATAATCTAATGTATGTGGGGTTTTGAACAAGGGTAATCCTTTCACCCTTGTGCCCAAAGACTTATTTAAACTATAATTTTCTACAATCTATGAGATTTTACATGAATTTGAATTAGGATTTTTCAACCATTATTATTGATGGCAATATTTTGATATTTTTCTTGAATTGAGAGTCTAATGGCATGATTTTTACATATTTTCTTAAGAAATTATAATTGGGTCTATACCCTATGATTTTAATCCTTGAGAAGTTAATAGTTGAAATAGATATTGAAGTATATGAGTATGTTGAGATTTGGAGACAAATTGCTGAAATTTCCAGATTTCTACATGAGTTATGAATCTATATGCTATATATTATGCTTTTGATGAGTTTTAACTTGAGATTGAATTATGGGTTATAAAGTCCTACTTGAGACTTGAGATTTTATGAACTTTTGTGCTATAAGCACCCATGATTTGAGTATTCTGAGATTGTTGAGAAATGTTTTGACCTAATGGTCATTGAGTTTTGAAATTCACTCTACTACATGAGATTACAGATTTGATTATTGGGTTCTTATTAAATCATGAGATTATTCTAAAGTGGATTTTTATGAGATGAGTGAGATTAACTAAAGGGAGTAGTATTTAGCACCGAGTTGGGTAAGTTACCATGGTTTCTTACCCTAGAACTACATGTCACCATAGGTTGGGCCTAAGGCTGAGATGATTATTGGGCCTAAGGATGAGATATTGGGCCCAAGACTGAGATAAGTTATCACTGAATTGAGGTTATACTCCATGGCAAGAGTATGACGCCTCTCCCCAACGTGAGGTCTCTTTCTTAGAAGGACAAAATGTTGAACTCCATGTAGCTCGCATGGTTTATGTCGGTTAAGATAAACTCCCTAAACTAAAGTATTTTTCATTGAGATAGAATTTTTTTCCCTTAAAACAAAAGCTTTGAGATAAGATATTTTCCTTTAAAACTAAAATACTTTCCCTTGATGTGAGTATTTTTCCCTAAAGCTTGAAATGAGATATTTTCCTAACGTGAATGAAATGCCTTCAAGTATGTTCCAAAGTTATATGATTTCGAATTCCAAGTATTTGAGTTCAAAAAAGTTATGAGTTCTTGAGCATTGAAGAAGTTTTACTCTCCATGAGACATATGCATGAGTTGAAAGTATTTCTTAAAGTTTCCTTTAGCCTTAAGTAATGAGAATAAGAGAAGAGTTCAAATGTCAAAGCTAAAAGTATAATGACTCACGAGATTGTGTTATATGTTCCATTTTACATGATTCATGAGATTCGCATTTTATACTTATTCAAGTCATGTGAGTCATTACTTATTACATGCATGATTTAATTAAAGAGTATTGATGTTGTTTTATATAAATCCATGTACCCCTACATAATCAGTACATTCTCAAGTATTGATCCATATATACGTCTATGTGCTACATTGTCTTATAATGTAGGTTCATGTGCTCAGTCCCAACCTCGTCAGTAATTTTTGAGTACCTCTATCTACATTCCTACAGTGGTGAGTCCTCATGGTTCGAGGACCTATATTCAGGCATTTCTATATTTTTAGAGACTATGTTGTTATTTCCAGCTCATTTTAAGTTAGTTGGGAATCTGTCCCAATGACTCTCTAGTTCATGGATTAGTAGAGGCTTTGTCAGACTAGTTATCAGATTGTGGTTGTATTAAGATTTCCAGTATTGTGGTCATTTGAACCGAGCTTTTTCTTCGTATTTCCTTTCATATGATATGACTATGGTAGTTTTTGAATTATTACATCTTGAAATAGTGTTATTAGTAAAAACAGGCTCAAAGGGTTAGCTTGGGGTTACTTGTAGCCTTAAGCACCGTGTGACATCCCGGGAGGTAATTTTGGGTCGTTACAAACTTGGTATCAGAGCCTAAGATGTTAAGCAGTCCTAGAGAGTCTCACAAATCACATTAAGTAGAGTTTTGATCATCGGTGTGTAGCGCGCCACATCTATGAGCAAGAGGCTACGAGATATTTTAGGATAAAAGTTATTTATTCTTTTAGATTCTATCGTGCCAATAATTATCCCTCTCATCTAATAATTTATGCTCTTCTATTGCAGAAAATACCTCTCCGAAGAGTGAATGTTCATGGAAACGATGATGAACAACCCCCACCCATTGATCCTTTGAATGAGATGGTATCTCATGCTGAGTTTCGACCAGCCTTTCAGGCATTCACCAAGGCAGTCACCATTAATGTTTGGGCCAATAACCAGGCTACAGTTGCTAATCAGCAGGGAGGTGATGTAGCTACAGCTAGGATTTGTGATTTTATGCGAATGAATCTGCCAGTGTTTTATGGGTCTAAGAAAGATGAGGACCCATAGTTGTACCTTGAGGAGGTGAGAAATATCACATGGATGATGCATATTTCTATGGAAAAAAGTGTTGAGTTAGCATCTTACAGGCTGAAGGATATTGCTTATGACTGGGTTGTATCATAGAGGAAGGGTAGAGGTGAGAATGTCGGTCCAATGACTTGGCAGGTGTTCCAAGATGCATTCTTGTACAAGTTCTTTCTGCTTGAGATAAGGGAGACAAAGATTTAGGAGTTTATGAACTTGAGGTAAGGCTCCATGAATGTTAAGGAGTACTGTTTGAAGTTCAATCAGTTGGCCAAGTATGCTCTTGATTTGATTTCTGAAACCCGATATAGTATGAGCAAGTTTGTGATCGGTATTTTTGGGTTAATACTGAAGGAGTGTAGGACTACGATGCTTTATAGGGATATGGATTTGGATAGGTTGATGATGCATTCCCAGTAGATAGAGGCGAATTAGAATAGAGAGAGAGAGCGAGTGAAGGGTAACAAGAGAGCTAGATCTGAGCAGCATGAGTTTATCCAGCCTAGGTTCCATAGAGAGAACCACCCTCAGTTTTTGAGACGTCCTTCTATGCCAGTGCCTTCATCATCTAGTGTCCCATGCCTAGAATCAGGAAAGAGCAAGGGGGCAGGTCTTTTATGTCTAGGTCACAAAAAGTGTTAGTAACAGGCCCCATTATCCTTCTTGTGCTAAATATAGCAGGGATCATCCCGACGAGTGTTTAATAGATCTGAGGGGTTGTTTTGGTTGTGGAAAGTAGGGCCACATACTTAGATACTGTCCTCATGCTAGACAGGGGAACATAGATGCCCGACCTCAGTCATAGGCTGCTAGTGCACCAGCTTTGGTACCCCATCCCGCCCCTGCTCAGGCACTTATCTAGCACTGCTGGCGGTCAATGCCAGAACAGATTTTATGCCTTACCATCCTATTAGGAAAAGGAGGACTCTCCCGATGTTGTTACCGGTATACTCCGTGTCTTTTGCTGTGATGTCTATGTGTAGTTGGACTCTGGGTCAAGTCTCTCTTATGTGACCCCACTTGTAGCTGTGAATTTCAAAATGAGTCTCAAAAAGATTTTTGAGCCCTTCCTAGTTTCTACACCAGTAGGGGAGTTAGTTGTTGCTAAACAAGTGTATAGAGATTGTCCTATTACTATTCTTCATAGGTTCATACTTGTGGATTTGATAAAGTTAGACATGGTGGATTTTGGCCTTATTCTGGGTATGGATTGGCTTCATTTTTATTATGCATCTATAGATTGTAGTACCCATGTGGTCAAGTTTTAGTTTCCTGATAAGCCAACTTTTGAGTGGTCCAGGAGTTCGGTATCTCCTAAGAGTCATTTTATCTCCTATCTCAAATCTAAAAAGGTAATATCCAAGGGTTACATCTATCACCTAGTTAGAGTCAAAGACACTAAGTCCAAGGCTCCAACTATTCAGTCAATCAATATTATTAATGAGTTTTCAGATTTTTCTTGGAAGACCTCCCAGGGGTACCTCCCGATATAGAGGTAGAATTCGGGATTGACCTTCTTCTCGACACTCATCTCATTTCTATTCTGCCATACCATATGGCACCCGCAGAGCTTAAGAAGTTGAAAGAGCAACTCAAAGATCTTTTAGACAAAGGTTTCATTAGGCCCAGTATTTCTCCTTAGGGTGCACCTGTCTTATTCGTGTGAAAGAAAGATGGTTCTTTGTGTTTGTGAATTAACTATCGTCAACTTAACAAGGTCACCATCAAGAACAAGTATCCTCTTTAGAGAATTGATAACCTGGTTGATCAGTTGTAAGGTGCAAGTTATTTCTCCAAGATAGACCTTAGATCTGGCTATCACCAGATATTCCAAAGACAGCTTTCCAAACCCACTATGGTCACTTTGAGTTTCTTGTCATATCTTTCGGGCTAACCAATTCCCCAGCAGCCTTCGTAGACCTCATGACATGAGTATTCAAGCAATATCTAGATATGTTTGTCATATTATTCATAGATGATATCCTTGTGTACTCCCATAATGAGAATAACCATGCAAACCACTTTAGAATTGTCTTACAAACTCTTAGAAACCACCAGATATTCCTCAAATTCAGTAAGTATGAATTTTGGCTAAGGTCTATAGCCTTTCTAGGTCATGTTGTTTTAGCGGAAGGTATTAGAGTTGATCCCCAAAAAACAAAAGCTATAAGGAATTGGCCTAGACCTATCTCTCCATCTGACATTAGAAGTTTCTTGGGTCTAGCAGGCTACTACCGTCGTTTTGTTGAAGGTTTCTCTTCTATTGCATTTCCCATGACTCGGTTGACCCAAAAGAAAGTTAAGTTTCAGTGGTCAGATTCCTATGAGAAAAGTTTTCAGGAGTTGAAGACTCAACTTACTTCAGCCCCTGTGTTGACTTTGCCTGATGGTACAGATGGTTTTGTAGTTTATTATGATGCCTCTAGAGTTGGTTTGGGTTGTGTGTTGATGCAAAGAGTTAAGGTTATAGCTAATGCCTCTAGATAGTTGAAGTCGCATGAAAAAAACTACCCAACCTATGATCTTGAGTTAGCTGTTGTGGTCTTGGCTTTGAAAATCTGGGGACATTATCTTTATGGTGTCCATGTTGATGTATTTACTGATCATAAGAGCTTACAGTATGTGTTTACTCAGAGAGAGTTGAATCTTAAGCAGAGGAGGTAGTTGGAGTTGTTGAAAGACTATGATATAAGTGTGATGTATCACCTGGGCAAGGCCAATATAGTGGCAGATGCCCTTAGCAGGTTGTCTATGGGTAGTTTTTCCCATGTAGAGGAAGGTAAGAAAGATCTAGCTTGTGATGTGTATTATTTGGCTAGATTGGGTATTAGGTTGCTTGATTTAGCTGAGGGAAGTACTTTGGTGCAGAGTAATTCCAAATCCTCTTTAGTTTCAGAAGTGAAGAAGAAAAAAGATAAGGATACTAATTTGGTCAGACTGAATGAGTTAGTTCAGGACCAAAAGGTAGACATTTTCTCCCAGAGGGGAGATAGCATGTTGAGAGTATAAGGTAGATTGTGTGTTTCATGTGTTGATGATCTGAGGTAGAGTGTTATGGCTGAAGTGCATGGCGCGCGGTATTCTATTCATCCCGGCACTGCCAAGATACACCACAACTTGCGGGAAATCTATTGGTGGAATGGTATGAAGAGGGATATAGCAAAGTTCGTAGCAAAGTGTGCAACGTACCAACAGGTTAAGGTAGAGCACCAAAGACCTGGTGGTATGATGCAAGAGTTTGGTGTACCCACTTGGAAGTGGGAGGTGGTGAATATGGACTTCGTGATCGGGTTGCCTCTTTAGCGTCATTATCATTATTCGATTTGGGTTGTTGTGGATAGTCTGACTAAGTTCGCGCAATTTTTGCCCTTTCATACATCTTATACAGCTGAGGATTATGCTAGATTGTATATCTGGGAGTTAGTCAGGCTGCATGGAGTTCCCTCGTCCATCATTTTGGATAGGGGTACTCAATTTACTTCTCAGTTTTGGAGGGCATTTTAGCAGGGTCTTGGTACCCAAGTTCTTTTGAGTTCTGCTTTTTGCCTGCAGACAGATGGTCAGGCTGAGAGGTCATTTAGACCCTAGAGGATATGTTACGGGTGTGTGTTCTTGATTTCAAGGGTAGTTAGGATGAGAATTTGCCATTAATAGAGTTTGATTATAACAACAGTTACCATGCTAGCATCGAGATGGCACCATTTGAGGCATTGTATGATAGGTGATATAGGTCACCTATAAGTTGGTTTGAAGTAGGTGAAGCTATTGTGATTAGGCCTGATGTAGTGTTCGAGGCTATGAAGAAAATTAAGTTGATTAGAGAGAGGTTCAAGACCACTCAGAGTTGTCAAAAGTCATATACTGATGTGAGTAAAAGAAATCTTGAGTTTGAGGTGGGTAATTTGGTGTACTTTAAGATTTCACCCATGAAAGAGGTGAAGAGGTTTGGTAAAACGAGAAAGCTTAGTCCCCATTATGTTGGCCCGTATAGAGTCTTGAGCCGTGTTGGTAAAGTAGCCTATGAGGTTGAGTTGCCTGCAGAGTTATCAGATGTTCATCCTGTTTTTCATGCCTACATGCTTAAAAAGCATATAGGTGATTCCATAGTAGTAGATCCCTCAGAGAGTACTGATATTCAGAATGGTCTTTCCTTCGATGAGATTCCTGCTGAGATCTTAGATTTTCGGATCCATTGACTAAGGAACAAAGAAGTTCCCTTGGTCAAAGTTTTGTGGCGGAACCATTCTGTTAAGGGTGCTACTTGGGAGGCAGAAGCAGACATGCTAGCCAAGTACCCGCACCTCTTTTCCGCAAGTTCAAATCAATTTGAAGGTATTGTTCTTCCTTAATTTATCCCTTCTAACCTAAATTTCGGCTATATATATCTATCTATTCTTGCATGAGTTCTTGTAGTTTCTAAGATATTCAAGAGTTTAGAGAGATTTTGAGTTATTTAGCAAATTGCTTCAGCTTTATGTACTCTGTTTTTCCTGTGCTCCTAGTCTAACTAGCGACATTCGAGGATGAATGTTTACAAGGGGGAGATATTGTAAGACCCCGCAAAGTTACCTCGTAGTCCAAGCCTTAGAGCATGTCAAGTGAAGTGTAATTCCGGTCCTAAATAACTGAGAAGTGACTTCCCAAGTGAATAGTGTTTAAACAATATATAATTTTCTTAAATTTGACTTTTTGTCATGTAGAGAATTGAATTAGCTTTCAAACAAAACCAATTTCATCCAAATCTAGTATCGAGGTGAGAAGTTATGGTCATTTTACGAAGAGTTGTTGGAACCGCCCAAGTGTGACGAATGATCTGATGGACTGTCAAGTCTATGAAGGACCATCGCTCGAACCGACAATACCAAGGCAGTAACTCCCTTTTCTGGCCTAAGTGTGGTAGCCAAGACAACGGACCATCGGGTTTGCGACGGACAGTTGCTGTGACCGTTCCGCTGAGGCAATGTGGCCTCACCCTGGCCATCATGCGACAGACGATTCGACAGACCATTTGAATTATGACGGACCGTCGCTCCGACCTTCGCATCAAGGCAGTGTGTCCCATTCCTGGCCAACGTGTGATGGACCATCGTTCCGACCATCACAGCCCCCGTTCAGTGTTTTTAACTCATTTTAAAAAGGGGTTTTTCGGTCTTTCCACTCTTTTATCAACAAGATATATTCCAAGCGAAGCAAATGTCTTCATTCATCATCCAAAACACAAGAGAGCTAGGGTTTCTCCCTCAAGATCAAATCTAAAATCCTTCTCTAAGAAATCCAAGAACTCACCATAGATTCAACAAATTAATTTGAGATTTGAGTTCCCCAAGTTCAAGAGTTGCAAGAACCCTTTCTCAAGAGTAAGAAGAAGATTTTAGAGAAAGCTTGTTCATCTACTTTCTTAATCTAAGGTATATGGGGTTTTGAACAAAGGTAATCCTTTCACCCTTGTGCCAAAAGACTTATTTAAACTATAATTTTCTACAATCTATGAGATTTTACATGAATTTGAATTAGGGTTTTTCACCCATTATTATTTATTGCAATGTTTTGATGTTTCCCTTGAATTGAGAGTCTAATGGCATAATTTTTACATATTTTCTTGACAAATTGCAGCTGGGTCTATACCCCATGATTTTAATCCTTGAAAAGTTAATAGTTAAAATGTTTAAGATATTGAAGTAAATGAGTATGTTGAGATTTTGAGACAAATTGCTAAAATTTCCAGATTTCTACATGAGTTATGAATCTATATGCTATCTATTATGCTTTTGATGAGTTTTAAGTTGAGATTGAATTATCGGTTATTAAGCCCTACTTGAGATTTGAGATTTAATTATTGAGTTCTTATTGGGTCATTGGGTTTTGAAATCCACTCTACTACATGAGATTACAGATTTGATTATTGGGTTCTTATTGAACCATGAGATTATTGTAAAGTGGATTTTCATGAGATGAGCAAGATTAACTAAAAAGAGTTGTATTTAGCACCGAGTTGGATAAGTTACCATAGTTTCTTACCCCAAAACTATATGCCACCGTAGGTTGGGCCTAAGGCCAAGATGATTGTTGGGCCTAAGGCTGAGATATTGGGCCCGAGGCTGAGATAAGTGATCACTAAATTGAGGTTATACTCCTTGGCAAGAGTATGACGCCTCTCCCCAACATGAGGTCTCTTCCTTAGGAGGACAAAACATTAAACTCCATGTAGCTTGCATGATTTATGTCGGTTAAGAGAAACTCCCTAAACTAAAGTATTTTCCATTGAGATAGAATATTTTTCCCGTAAAACTAAAGATTTGAGATAAGATATTTTCCTTTAAAAGTAAAATACTTTTCCTTGATATGAGTATTTTTTCCTAAAGCTTGAAATGAGATATTTTCCTAACGTGAATGAAATGCCTTCAAGTATGTTCCAAAGTTATATGATTCCGAATTCCAAGTATTTGAGTTCAAAAGAGTTATGAGTTCTTGAGCATTGAAGAAGTTTTACTCTCCATGAGACATATGCATGAGTTGAAAGTGTTGCTTAAAGTTTCCTTTAGCCTTGAGTTATGAGAATAAAAGAAGAGTGCAAATTTTAAAGCTAAAAGTATAATGACTTACGAGATTGTATTACATGTTCCATTTTATATGATTCATGACCTTTGCATTTTATACTTATTTAGGCCATGTGAGTCATTACTTATTACATGTATAATTTGATTAAAGAGTATTGATGTTGTTTTATGTTAATGCATGCACCCCCATATACTTAGTACATTTTCAAGTGCTGATCCACATATACATCTATGTGCTATATTGTCTTATAATGTAGGTTCAGGTGCTCAGTTCCAACGTTGTCAGTGATTTTTGAGTACCTTTATGTACATTTCTACGGTGGTGAGTCCTCATGTTTTGAGGACCTATATTCAAACATTTGCATATTTTGAGAGACTATGTTGTTATTTCAAGTTCATTTTGAGTCAGTTAGGGACCTATCCCAACGGCTCTCTAGTTCACGAATTAGTAGAGGCTTTGTCAAACTAGTTATCAGATTATGGTTGTTTGAGGTTTCCAGTATTGTGGTCATTTAGATCGAGCATTTTCTCCATATTTTCTTTTATATGATATGACTATGCTAGATTTTGAATTATTACATCTTGAAATGAGTGTTATTAGTAGAAACAGGCTCAAAGGGTTATCTTGGGGATGCTTATAGCCTTAAGCGCTGTGTGACGTCCCGGGAGGTGATTTTAGGTCATTATATTTCTATATGACTTTTATGGTTAACCTCAAACTTTTAGAGAGTTTGCAAATATGGATATTGCTCAAGACTTGTCAGATACAGAATGGGATTAAGAACTTATTAATTGGTATAAAGATAGGGCGAGTAATATAAACAACTCATAAACATTAGATTTTACATCTTAATGTTGAATTACTCATTCTAAAGTATTAAAGGTAATCTTATTTTTAGGTCATACATTTGCCCAAAAGCAGATAATAGGTGGCACATGGAATATCTTCTCTCACTTTTACGTGGTCCTACCAAATATTCAATACATTGTAATGGTTACATTGTAAATGAATATAAATTTCATGCATAATATTATGATCGAACTTTAAGGAATCAAAATTATGGTGTTGTTGTTTCTAGCAAGAATTATGAAGATTCTGAGATATTTGATTACTATAGAGTTTTAATAGATGCGATTGAATTACAATTTGTCCCGAATAGAAGAATGATTTTATTTTGGTGTAATTGGTTTGATGTGCATAACAAAATAAAAGGAATTTAAATAGATGAGAATGACTATGTAAGTGTGAATCCAAGTAGATTTTCAAAAATAAATGAGCCTTTTGTTTTAGTGGATCAAGCATCTCAAGTACTTTATGCTAATGATAACTCCAACAAAGGCTGGCATGTAATGAGGAAGACTCGACCTCGTGATTCCTATGAGATTGTGAAACAAATGGATGATGATGTAGATGACGTAGAAAGTCTTTCAAATGTTGTAGATGACTTTGAAAGTCCTTCACAAAAGAAACGTAAAAGACTGATGAGGTTAAATATCTGATAATTACTTATTGCTAAAATATTCTATTCTTTCAGCAAGATTTTAACTTATAATACTTTTTGTATAGATTTTGATTTTTGTGAAGCACAAAGACTGTTGCCTGTATTTTTTAGTTCATTGAATAAAAAGTTTTCTTACTATTTTTTTTTATTTTTGGCTCTTTTTGAAAAATTAGGATGGATCAATTATGAAGAGTACTATCAAATATACTTTTTGCGCACCTAGGGCTATTGGAAAAGAACGAGGACGAAGGCTCAGATCTTTGACAACAAAAAGGAAAATTCTAACTAAGAGTTCATTTTAGCAACCTAGTGATCTAGTTAAGCAATACATCCAAGAAGAAGAAAAAAGTAAGTTTTTTCAAATTTATTAGAGTTTTTAATTGCATAAAATAACTTGAATCAAACACCATAGCCTATTTTTGGTCGACCAAAACAGCTTGTTCTTCTAACTTATTTTTGGTCGCCCTTGTGCTACAAAATATAATTCCTCAAGTATTAGTAATATGATTTTCTTTCTGCAGGTGCTTTTGGAAAGGAACCAGAAGAAGGACGTAAAAACTTTACTATGTCTTCTAAGCAATGAATGGAAATGTTACATAAGAACTTTAAGGTTCTTGACAAAGAGCATATGCCAGTTAATACTTCATTACCTCCATCTACTAATCAGGTTAAGCAATACTCACAAGAAGTTGAAACAAGTAAGTTTTTCAAATCCAATTCCTATTGAGGATTGTCTACCCATGATTATTAAATAAAAGTGAAAAGGGATTAAGTCTTCTTTATTATGAAACATGTTACAACCTATTAAAATGTACACGGTGCTCTTTGTCTTACTTCATATTTATCCTGTGATAAGTTGAGAGTTTTTATACAAACTTATTTATAGTTATGGATATATTTCCTTGAGCACCAACTTATTATACTTAGTTGTGTACCTACAGCTACATGTCCTTTGGTTCCCTAAATATCAGTAGAGCTGAACTGATTCATGGTGTGTACCTGGAGCTGCATGTCCTTTGGTATTAAACTGACTCATAATGTGTATTTGGATTTGCATGTCCTGTGGTTCCCTAAATATCACTAGAGCACTAGATCTAGTTCTTGCAAATGACTACTTACATGGCAATGGTTTCCATATCGGCAAAATATTACTTCACTTATACATCACAATGATTTGACCCTTTTTATCTTTATGTGAATCCAACTATCTTAGCTGTTTGCTGAAATCATTGAACTCTAAATCCTTAAGCAGTTCAAATCTTGAGAATATTGCAGTTCGAATCTATTTACAACTTTGCATTGAGACATGAAACTTTGTGCCCTCTGGTTATGTTTATTCCTCATCTGCAACAAATGCTCCATCTGGAGTTAGAGTACATAAAAAGATTTTTCTTTATTTCAAACTGAAAAGAGTAAGAAAAAATGAAATTTTATTCGATTAACCCCTTGCACCAGATTGTTAATGGCAATTTAATCAAAAAGAGTAAAGAATTATGTTTTTTTTAATTGGTAATGTTGTATTCCTCAATATTAAGGATATGCTAGAGATCTCTAAAAAGGGATCACAGAGAGTAGAAAATCTAATTACAAAGAACCTAGAATATCTAATAGTTTTTCTACCTCCTCTATACCTTTCTCTTTACACCGAAAATACAAACATATGATACATTTCTCCTTTACTCTCTGTATGGAGTTAGATTTGTTCTTAAAGCATATTTCATTCCTATCCTTCCAAATTGACCACTATATGTAAGATGGAATCATCCTTCACTATTTTTTTTTACTTTTGCTTCCACCTCTCCTAATCTAGTAGCTCAACAAGTCAGCAATGTGTTCTGGCATTGTTCATCTATTGCTTGTGAATCTCAAAAATAGATTCTAGAGTTGAGTTGTAACTCTACAATGTAGAAATAAATGGTTCTTGGTCTCTATAACGCCCCGAGAGTACACCGTGGGCATCACACGGTGCTTACAGCTCGAAGGACCACAAGCTAACCCATGTCTGTACCTACTGTGAGCACTGAATAGTGTAATATGGAATATATACAGAATTTACTGGAATGTCATAAGGTTTTAAATCATAGTTCTACTAATGTCTGTAAAACAATGTTGATAATGCCGATAAAATGGTTGATAATGACAATTAAAAACTGACAGTCTGTCTGTACTAGTCTGAAAGCCTCTAAACTAACTTTATGTAGAGTTGATGGGACAAGTCCCCAACTAACTCCGACTCACTAAATAACTGAAGTGCTGACATAACTGAATATAAGATAACTCATTCTCGAAGAATGAGGACTCACCCCTACTGTTGTTGCTGATGAACTGGAAAGTCTAAGTACGACCGAGAATTCAAGATTCCAAACGTATGATTTAAGAAATCATAGCGCAATAAATGAGTATGCGATCAGTACTTTGAATGTACTAGTATGAGAGATGAGGTTAGGCTATTATGCATGATTTATGTGCTTGAATAATAACTGTTTGAATGACTAGAATGGGATAACTAAACAAGCACTAATAACTGCTAAATAATATGAGATAACTGAGTAAACATGCATGAAGTAAAGACTGACTAGCTAGCATGAGATTACTGAATATAAATGCGTGAAAGCTGTAAAAATCTAAGAATGCATGACCAAGCACATAACAGATTTTGAAAATAGTCTGTAAACAGAAATACTGATATTTGATAACTGAATAACTGATAACTGTATGCTATGGTCAATGCAAACCTGAACTAAAGTATATTGATTACTGACTGAGACTATCGGAGTTATCATCTAACCGACATAAACTATGTGAGCTATCATGGAGACCAACGTCTGACCCACGTTGAGAGGGTTGTTCTATCTTTTCCATCAAAATAGAACCTGAACTATATTGATCACTTATCTGAGCCCATATTGGGCAAGAGGAAACACTCTCTGGTGAGGAACCTAAACCTATGGTGGCACGTAGTTTCTGGGAAAGCAGGATGCGTTGAACTTACACTTCTCACTCAGTGCTAAATCCTACCCGTTTAAGACCTGGAAACTCACCGCAATGCGCTGGAATCATGGAGAGGCCCTGTAAATTAACGAACGTCATTTTGGCTTACGGTGCGACGCGCCACTGACTAAAATGATGCTGCTGAAACTTTAAATTGCCATAACTTCTTCACCGCGTGTCCATTTTAGGCAAATTTGGTATCGATGAAAAGCTTATTCAATTCTCTACAATTTGGAGGCTATAAATCTTCTAAAATACAACCTATAAACCATGTTATGCTCGTTCAAAGATGAGATATGTAAAATCACACACGTAAACTTGGTGTATTCAAAAGTTCTTAGCTTAACTTACTCTAAGTGACTTTTATGAACATGCTTAACACATCATAAGCTCTATTATCACTATGATACTAATCGTAATTCATGTACTCAAATGTGAATCATAGGATAGGGGGTTTCATATGTAGGAACAACGATTTATTTTCTAGCTTAGAAATATACGGGGTAATACAGTATTACAATATCTCCCCCTTAGGATAGTTTGTCCCCCGAATAATTCTGACTTTGCTGAATTACTAAGGAAAGACTGATATGAAGCACAGGACACTTATGAATTGAATCTTGACTGAAATATCTGGAATATAAAACTAATATCTGATGCATGAACTGAACTGAGGTAACAACTTGTATGGTCGTGAAGGAATTTACTCCTGAATAGGTGAGATGAAAACCATAGGAACTTGTCTGCCTGACTGCTAAACTGAATTACTGGCTATACAAACTAACTCATACTGAAAGCATATACTTAACTGGAGTCTTTCTTTGACAATCTTTAAATAAAGTTCTAATGATTTTAGGGAGCAAAGAATCTTGAATATGGTCTGAATAATACATCTGGACAAGACATCACAACATGGCTAAAATTCGGTAATATAGAACACAGGCCTACAAAACATCAGCTAGGATAGACCTACTAAGACTTATGCACTACAACTACTAACTTTCAAGCTTAGACCTATTCCTAGAATTCTCTCTCAACTATACCTTCTACTTAAATACTGCACTTCACCTGAGACTACTGAAAATATTCATATGGGCACTGATAACTCTATCTACCAAGGTCTGAGGTGGATTGAATTCTCCCATTGTATTCATGCCTATTCTAATCTATAAAATGCACACATAATACTATAATACTAGTCCGAATCTTGAATTCAATACACCCTGCATTTTCACTACTTCTCATCTCATGAATAATTTTGATTTCCCCTTCAACAACTAAATACAACCTTTTAATAGCCATTAACTAATATGTAATGCATTTATCCACTTACACACCAACATGGCATTCAAGCCTATCTTCATCATTATAGCCTCAAGTAAAACAAGTATGGAACATTCTTTCCTTAACATGAACTATTCACTCTCTTACATCTAAATAAATTACTCATCATTACCATTATTCCATTGGGATAGGTCACTAACAGATTAGAACATGAGGACCTTAAGCATGAAAAAATGATGTCAACACTTAACTGAGGTCTGAGGAATAAGGTATCAATGACATAGATTCATCAAATCAGTTTGAACTGAGGACATACATGATATAAATCTGAATTTCACTGATCATTAAGAGTGTAGCATGAGTCATGGTAACTGAGCATACAGTAAAGCATAAATAGATTAGTCATGAGATGCATGACCTGAGTTTGGAGTTCATAACTTCATGGAATATGATTCGGACTGCTGGGTGAACTGGAACCCCTTATACTAGGAACTAAAAGTGTACATGATTTTCTATAAATTGCACGACTATGAGCTATGATCATAGGGCTGACATGTAAGGCATGAGTAGATATCGTGATAATTGAGAAACCTTGCACTGAGATAATAATGGGTTGGGCATCATTCTCTCCTACTACTTTTCTACACATACTGGCATCATACTAGGATTGGAGAGCCTGACTTGGTTACTTGTTCTATCATCTCCTCCTTAGCTTAAAGCCATCATTCTAAGTCTGGGAATCTCTAAACTGAATTGCCACCACTTTACTCTAGAATCTTGGGTATAATAATACACATAATCACTAAACTCACCAAGAAGGACAACACCTTAAAGTGTAAAACCATACTGCTGATACATCCTTCTAAGATAGAACTCTTAACTTTCTATATCCCCAAATACATCATGTAACAACTTAATTTATAACTATGAAGCTTCCATCCTCTAAATTTTTCCATGAGACTGTGACCATCCTTGCCTCAAAAACTTAAAATTCATTGAGTGACTATAATATTTGTGCTACCCGATCTATTTCCCAATTATTTAGATTCCTTCGGAAAGCTATATCCCAACTATTTGACTAACTTTCTGCCAAAGTGATTTCAGTATTGCTGTAAAAAAGAAAACAAGTCAGGAAAAGTGTGCATTAAAGTCTCTTGTCCAACCCAAATATCTTTACAAATTAGAATTTTAGCTCTATTTCCTATTTTCTAATTGATGTTTCCTATAATTTTAGTCCAAAGAGACCTTATTGATCTCCAAGCAAAAACTCCATAGGGATTAGTAACTTATTTTGTACATTGTTGGAAGTCTTGGCCATATTTATATTGTATGACTATTTTCAAAGGAGCCTGATCCTCCTCCCCATATCTCCATAACCATTTCATCAAGAGACACTCATTTTGGATTGTCAAATTCTTAATTCTAAGACCACCTGAGAGTTTAGGTAATTGTATTGTTTTCTAGTTTACCAAGTAGTACCATTTCCCTTCCTTGTTTCCAAACCATAAAAATTATCTTCTGAGCTTGTCTAAATTTTTCCTTACCATTGCAAGTAAAGGAAATAAATACATAAATAAGTGGGAAGTGAGTCAGGTATTGTGTTTATTAGAGTATGTCTGCCCCCAAGTGACAAATATTACACTATCCAAATGGCTAGTTTTTTTCTGACCTCTGTATTATATCATCCCATATCCTTATTTCTTTGTATTTGCTACCCAAAGGCCTTCCCAAGTAGGTTGTTGGGAGTTTTCAATCCTACACTTTAAAATGTTGGTAAGTCTTTTTATCTATGCTACTTTTTAATAGGGAATAAACTACTCTTTCTCCAATTGACTTAGAGGCCAGAAACAACTTCCAAAATCAGCAAAATTACTCTGATACATCTTATTTTCTCTTTTTTTGCCTCAAAAATTACCACAATGTCATCACCATAGACTAATTGGCAAATCTCCAATTCCAGTAGTAAAACCCAATGGTCTAATTCCTGAGTTACTTTTTCTCACCCTTTCAAACGTGGTACTCCTCTCTGGATGCTTTCCAATGACTTACTTTTATGTCTACCATAAATTAAAACATACAGAATCATCAACATCCATCGCGGATAAATCAACAAAGTCACTTACTGATTTCTTTTCATATTTCTATCCATTTATACAGGTTTTATTAGGAAAGAGCGAGAAAAAGGACTTACAAACTCTACCATATATTCTAGTCAAATAATGGAAATGATACATAAGAACTCCATGGTTCTTGAGAATGAGTATATGCAAGTTCATACTCCATTTTCTCCATCGACTAATCAAGTTATGCAATGCACCAAAGAGTTTGAAACAAGTAAGTTTTTTTTCAAAGTTGTTGAGTTTTTGATTGCATATTTAATTTAAGAATTAGTAATATGATTAGATTATTCTAGGTAATATTAGGAAGGGACCAGAAGGACTTATAAACTTTACCATATCTTCTAGTCAAGGAATGAGAATGATACGTAAGAACTCCATGGTTCATGAGAACGAGTAAATGCAAGTTCATACTCCATTTTCTCCATCAACTAATTAAGTTAAGAAATGAAACAAAGAGGTTGAAACAAGTACATTTTTTTCTAGATTTGTTGAGTTTTCTATTGCATATATAACTTAAGTATTAGTAATATGATTTTCTTTCTCGAGATGTTTTTGGAAAGGGACCAAAAGAAGGACTTACAAACTTTACGATGTCTTCTAGACAAGGAATGGGAGTGATACGTAACAAATCTATGGTTTTTGACAAAGTGTATTTGCAAGTTCATACTCCACTGCCACCATATACTAATCAAGTTAAGTAATTCTCCAAAGAGGTTGGAAAAAGTGAATTTTTCCAAATCTGTTGAGTATTTGTCCAAATTCATTATATTATGCTCAGTGTAGGGGTTTCTAAAAGCTTTTTCAAATTTGCACAATATTTGTCCACTTTCATCACATCATACAAATGTTTTCTCCTTGTTAGGGGCTTCTAAGAATAATGTGGGATCTAGTACCTAGATGTTTGTGCTCCTTGTTAGGGATTTTTAAGAACAATGTCAGATCTAATCAAGAAATATGATCAATGGATAATATTCCTCTGATTCTTGAGAAAGAGAACATGCAAACCAATATTTCATTGCCTCTGTCTATTGATCAAGTTATAATAACCCTCTCAGACTGTTGAAATCGTATGATATTTTAGAATTCATGTATAATTAAATTTATAGAATTGATTAGTATAGTTCTTACCAAATTATGCAATTGTAGGCTCATCTAATCCTATAAAGTTAAAAAGAGTTTGAGGGAGAAACAAGTTCAAGGAAGTTATATCACTTGAAGTTGTTCAAAAGCTGAAAGTAACCTCTTACAATAATCTAATGGTTGGAAAAAATTACAATATATTTTTTAGACATTTAGGAAAATTAATTTGTGACAATAACATGTGTCCATTGGTCGTATCATCGTGGAGTGATATTAAGAAATAAAATTTTGGTCACATGAGGCAGTTATTCAGGTTACAAATATAGTCGATAGTATGAATGGGCATTTGGACCTTTTTTTTGTTTTGTTCTATCTGATGTTATTTTTTGATTATTATAGGATAAATTTGAGAGTGATGAAATGAATGATCATCGTGATCATATCCTTGGATGGATGAATGAGTTATATAACAAATAGAGAGGACACTTGCATAGTAAGTATGTGAAGAATAAGTCAATGGTGTAGGCTCTTAAGTTTAAACAAGAGAGAGTAGAAAAGAAGGATTGGGACTGGTTAGTTAAGGAACATTTTGTTCCAAAAGTTTTCAAGTATTCCTAGTAAAGAATATGAAACTTTTAGTTTGAAAACTTGCATTTCAGCTTTTGTCTTTAAGCTTCCATTTTGTAGCTCGTATTCCTAGTGAATAATATGAAACTTTTAGTTTGAAAACTTGCATTTCAGCTTTTGTCTTTAAGCTTCCATTTTGTAGCTCTATATTACTTGTTTTACGATTTCAAAATTTTTATTTCAATAGTTGCTAAGCTTATTGTTTAAGAATACAGGTGAGAAGCAGAAGAAATACAACAAACTGAGCTAATTTGGCAATGCTTTATCATATTGGTAGCAAGCCTACTTGAGAGATAATTTATCAGCAGGTAGTATCAAAAATTATTTCCTAAAGAAAATACTTATGAGGTATTATTTGGCTTGTTTCTCTTTGATGTAAAGGGCAAAAAAAATGTCAATCCTCCAAATTTGGGGACTATTTTCTTTTGGACTCGTAAGAAAGAAAACAAGCCTATTGAACATGAAGCAATTGATAACCATGTACGTTTGGTAAATTGAATATGTAAATTTCTTAAAGTTATTATGAATTCTGATAAAAAAATGTCCTTTTATATATTTTGTAGGCTCAGATCGTATTATGAAAGCCGAGCCATCTCTACCTAGCATAGTGAATGTAGAAAAATATTTTGAACCTCAAAATCGTAGTCATGTACTTTTCTTTGACCGTGGACTAAAGGCAAAAGATATGAAAAGGGACATCTCTTCAAAGACTGAATTACTGTCGGCTCTATGTTCAACTCGAGAGGATAATAAATCCTTGATTGAGAAAAATAAATCCTTAAATGATTGCTTGTCAACCTTAGAAGATAAGATAGAAAAAATATGAAAAATGCAAGAATTCTTTGTTGCTCAACATTCACATATCCCTTATACGACCTTGCCCATTTCAACTGAATGACACATGGGCTTATTTTTCTGACCAAGTATTTATTTTACTTGGTTATTTTGTTGTACAATGAATATAGCCATATAGTTACATCTTAATGGCTATATACATCTAGAAGCCAAGGCTTTATGAAATAAAAAAATGCATCTAGGGGTTGAGGGTTATCCAAATATGTGTTATCTTTAAAAAGGTTCTCAAGCTCTAGTCATCACGTGATGATTAGTGAACAAAATCTTTGGGCTTCTGGAGACTTATTATGGGATGGGGTGTAGGTGGCTTGCGTATTTCTTGATGATGCTTGGATTATAAGTAAATGAGCTGCTTGACATAGTGTAGCATCTCTTAGGGTGTCTGTGTGGTGGATATTACCACAAGAAAGAATATGGTATGCTAAACTTCACGACAAAAATGGTAATAAAATTAGAACAAACTCACAACAAATTCCTCCCATAACTCATATTATAGTCAAGATCACTGCTAAGATATAGGGTATGATAGCTTTGATTTAAGTGGGGAAGCAACAAGAATAGTTCTTATTCTGTCAAAGAAGGTTACCTGATCCAGAGCTCAAACAAGGATCTGATTGACCAATGGACTTGGAAGCTCATCTGGAAAACAAAATTACTACCAAAAATTTCTTGTATTTATAGATCACCTTACAAGGAGCTTGTTTAACTATAGACAATCTCATGAAAAGGAAATTCCTGTTAGCTAATAGATTTTACTTGTGTAATTACACCTCTGAGTCCATTAATCACCTGTTCTTACACTGTCCAGTTGCTACGTAAGTGTGGAATATGTTCCTCTCATTTTTGGTCTACAATGGTATTTACCTCATATTATTTCTAAAATCACTACAAACTCCCAATCAAAGCTATCTGTCACTTTTTTGAGTGAGAGAAGGACTTATATTATACTTGTGTTCATGTAATGAGGGAGCTACTGGATCATTTGCTTCTGCATAAATTGGCTTTACTATGAGAATTGGGAGTGATTTTGCAGGAGTAAGTCGCCAGACAACCTACAGACATGTAAGCTCTGCACTGTCCCTGATAGTATTACCCTTGAAGAAGTTGAAGTTTGACTCAGGGATATTAAACAAGTTGTAGGAATCAATGAAAATTGTAATGATGACATTGTCAAGCTTCCTGAATCAACAAAAATAGAAGGTTTTTGTAAAGAATTGTTGTTAAGACCAACCCCATAACAAAGATGGATTTTAATATAGCTGGTATGGGAATTCATTTCTTTGAACAGGTAACCGAGATTGAATTGGTTATATTGTATAGTCACAAGAGTTTTTCCAAGGTAGGGGTACATTACACAAAAAAGCAAATACTATCCACTTTCTTGATTGACAAAGTTGGGAGAAAAGTTATTGCTAGTAAGTTTAAGTTGCATGGTATAGTAGTGACATTAGCTAGACTTGGGTTTTTCTTGACATTGGCTAGCTGAGCATTCTGGTGGAAAACTTAGTTGGGCTTTGGTACTAAGTATAATTACAACTTATGCAGTTGTGATGTTTTTTAACATTGATCTTGGTACTTTTACATATGTTTATAGTGTTGAGGTATTTCCTCTAAAGTATAAGGCACTGGGTGCTGGAATTGGTGTTGTAGTTAATTAATGGATTGATGAATTCTACTGTTTCTATAATTTTTCTATCTTTGTTTACTGCAATTAGAACTGGAGGTTCTTTTTTCTTGTTTGCTTATGTATCTTTGGTAGCTTTAATTTGATATTCTTCTACTTCTTTTGCCTTGAAAGTTTTGTGTATGGATTTTCACTTGGGTCCCATTGACTATTTAATTAATAGTTGGTTCCAGTTTCTCAAGTACTTTTCTGTGTACTTTGTTGCCTCAACAATCTTTTTGACTATCTTAATAGGGTTTATGAATTAAGCTGCAGTATTTTGCATAATATGAGTTATTAATTTTCTTTGCAAAATTTTGTTCTTATAGATTTCTGAAGATTGAAGTTACAAGTGAAGATACAAGTTTAGAAGATGCATAAGCCTATTATTATTTGATAAGAACGTTATGTAAAGCTTGACATCATATTCTAGCTTGGGATGTTAATTGGTTAAGTTTTTTTTGTTTAGAAAATATTGAAACTATTGACAATATTCTAGCTCGGGATGTTAATTGATTGGTTTAATTTTTTTGTTTAGCAAATATTAAAACTATATTTAATTTATTATACTTTGACATTTTTCAGTTGTAATTTTATATTAGCAATGAAATATTTACTTTTATGATATGAAGTTTCAAAAATTACCATTGGTGGTAAATTAGATACATGAATATAGTATTGTTTGATCAAAAAGGTAATCTAGGATGAGTTAGTTGTTTGTCTCTAAAGGTTAATCAAGGATGGGTTAGTTACTCATCTCTAAAGGTTAATTTAGGATGAAGTTATTGCTCTTCTTTAAAGATTAATCAAGGACGAGTTAGTTACTCGTCCTGATAGAGTAATTTAGGATCAGGTAGTTATTCATTGCAACAAAAGTTTAGCGATCAGAAAGTAACTACCTTTTAAAGATGAAAATCATCTATTTGAGATGAGATATATAGTCTCTAAAAGTGTTTTTGAGACCAGATATATTACCATTGTTAATGACATTTAACAACCCGCTAGAGTACCACGTCTCAATTGACCTTTAGTGAAGAAAGCTATAAGGACGAGATACGACCAGCATTTTCCCGTCCTAAAAGATCATTTGTGACTAGAATTAGACTTTTAGGGATGACAATTCCCTACCCTAGAGGGTTTTTCCTGGTAGTGAAATTCAATCGCTCAGGGTAAAGTTCATAAGACTTGCCAAAAGACGTCAAGATTAATGGTCATTGCAATGATATAATTGCGCTCCATTAAACAATACACATCTGGTATATACCACATAGTGGGGTCTAGAAAAAATAAGTATACGCAACCCAATTAAAGCATGTTTAAAATTATTGAGTGAAAATAGAGTAAAGTTAGTTAATCTACACTATTAACATAAGTTATTTAGAATGATAGATAAATTCTCATAGCAAGAGCAAAAATATACTTAAGAAAATTAAATAATAGATAAAAGTCAAGAAATTAAATTAACCTCGTATGGACAAATATAATTTATAATTTAAATAGAAGAGAAATAATTTTATAAATGTCTTTTTGTATTTGTTTGATAGAGTTCTTGCGCAATGTTTTGTTAATGCAATATATAGAAAGTTATATAACTAAAATAACATTTATATCGAGACATATAAATAAGCTCTCCATAAAAATCTTTATACTAGTAAGTGTATATAAAAGTTAAATTTAATTTTCTAGTGTTATTATATAAGACACCAGCTATTTAATTAGAGAAGATTGGAAAAAGAGACACTTTGAAAACTTAATTGAGAAAAGAGACACTTATTTATTTTGGATTAATTTTCTAGGGTATGGGGAGAGAAAATATAAAAGGTGTGGATACAGGTTAAATTGTGAAATCGCAAAAGTTGTTGTCATCCCATAAGTCTTTTTAAATACTTTTCACAACCCACTTTTCTATAAAATACCAAAAATATTTTTCTCTCTCCTCACTCTCACTCCCAACCCCATCTTCATTCCCGCTTCATATTCCCCCAACCTCCATTTTTTATTTGTATTTTTTCTAAAGATTTAAGATCTTCCATCTTCAACCTCAAATAATTTTTCTTCATCTTTCGAGTAATTTGTGCATCATATTGATGGATTTTTTTGGTTTTTTTTGTTTTAGTTTTTGGCGATTGAGTTGCTTTTGGAGGAAAAAATTAATTTATTTTAAAAATGGGAGTTGATTTACTAAAAATTTTATTTTTAAATTGGTATTTATTTGATTATTGATGGATTATGATCGTCCTTGTCGATTGCATGGTGGAATTTTTCTGTGAATTTCATCGGCTAATGTGCCAAGAAATCTGAGTTTTCTTCAAATTATTCTTCAATCTATTAGTGTTTTAGATGCATGTTCTTGTGGGGAAGATTTGATCATACATTTTTCTTGTTCTGTTAATAGATTGTTCGGTTGATTAGGTATTAATTTGATTAGGATGAAAAAAAATTGATTTTTTTTTAAATTAGGGCTTGATTTTACTAAAAATCTGTGTTTTTAAGCTGGTATTTGTTTTGATTTTTGATAGATATCTGATGGATTATCATTTCCCTTGACGATTGCATGGTGAATTTTTTTTAATTTCATTGGTTAGTATGCAAGAAATCTGAGTTTCCTTCAAGTTTGTCTTTCAATGTAATGATGTTTTAGATGCATATTCTTGTGGGTGATGGTTTGATGATACATTATTGTTGTTCTGTTAATAGACCATGCGATTGATTAGGTATTTATTGATTAGGTATTTGTTCTATTTCTGGATTTGATCTTCAATTGTGCTTGACTTTAATGGTGTTTTAGATAGAGTTTTCTTCTTTTTGATTCCACATTTATCTGTTGGTATTGTTGTTCTATTAATAAACTGTTAGGTCAATTGGGTATTGTTTTTGCTATGGTAGTTGAGAAATCTTATTTTTTATATATAGATCATAAAAAATTGTTAGAGGTAGTAAACACAAAGATGTAGAAGTTGAAAGGACTGAGAAAAGAAAAATGGATAGTCGGAGAATAGGAATTGTGGCGATGAAGATGTTAAAGCTTCGGGGTAGAGATAAGCAGAAGTAAATGGAAATTGAGCATAGGATAGATGAGGAAGCATTGATCTTAACCCACTGTGCAAGGTTTATTTCTCCCAAGAGGTACAACCTCGCCACAGTCATGGATGATGTTGGATCATTTTCGGCTAAGATATCCTCTAGGTCTCGTTTGAAAATATTTTTTGAATTCAAACAAGTCGTGGATGATCAACGTATTAAGTTGAGGTTTCAGAATTCCCGTTTTGGTTATTTATGGTACTTGCAGAATATTTGAAGTTCAATGGACAGCTTTTCTACTATACACTTCTTCGTCTGGTTCAACAAGACAACAGGTTGTATGAAATGTGGTTTTGCATCAACAACGGGCTTTCATGTTTTGGCCTAAAGGAGTATGCGCTAATCACGGGATTAAACTGTGGGTGCTATCCCCTTGATTTAAAATATCTCATAGTGATGTAGGAGGATAAAGCTTTTCCAAAAGGATTGCGAGAAAGAGAAGTGTAAATGCTAAGAGATTGTTAAAGCTTATTAGAGGTGGGAGGCTAGACAAAGAGGACAAGTTCAAATGCTGCTTGGTTTGGTTCGTTCACCACATATTTCTTGCACGTGATTTGTCAAATATCATGGACAAAGGCACCATCAAGATGGTGGATAACTTGAGTTTCTTTGAGAGATGGCCTTAGGGTAAGGTGTAACACCCCGAGTCTGTACCTCGAACACTACACGATGCTTACAATCCCGAGTAACCACAAGCTAACCTATAATTGATATCTGTTGTGAGCACTAGATACTAATACTGAGAGTAGTACAAAAAATAAGCTAAAATACCATAAGGTTCAAAATCTAAAATATTGATAAAGAATAACAACTGTAATAATATCTGATAAAACATCTGAAATTAGAAATACTGTCTGAACTAGTCTAGTCTGGAAAGCCTCTAACTGAACTGTCTGAATGTAGAGTTGATGGGATAAGCCTCCACCTAACTTCAACTACTGAAATACTGAATCTACTATAATACTGAGATAAAAGAAGATCCTTGATAGATGAGGACTCACTACTGAATATGATATTGCTGACTGAATCAGTCTAAGCGCGGATAGAAACCTGTGCATCCGAACCTATGATATAAGACATCATAGCACAAAGAGAAAGTATGCTTTAGTACGTAGAATAAACTGAGATTCTAGATGAGCTAAGGCTGAATGCACGGGTTCATATGCATGAATAATAACTAACTGAATGATATGGAATAACTGAGTATGACCACACAGATAACTAAAACTGCTGTAAATTTTATGTATGCAATACTGTTCATATATGTGTATACTTTATCTGAGATTTTACTGAAGCAAAGTACTGATTTTTGATAACTGAATAACTGATAGTTAAATTACTGATAACTAGGTGACTATATCAAACAGTCCTGATTCTGTAGTACTGAACTGAGTTCTATTACTGAAACTGAAACTATGGGAAGTAATCATCTAATCGACATGCCCTTTTTTCTGAATAGATTTGGGGTCTAACCTGTAACACCAGTTGGAAGGGTGTCAGTACCGTACCACAGGTAAAGACAAGCTAAAGAGTTACCCTCATCTGGCAGGTACTCTAATAAGAATAGTAATACCCTCAACTGGAAGGTTAAAATACCTCATCAACCCTCAACTGGCAAGTTTATGTCTCAACCTACGCTGGCTACGTAGTTTTAGAATGCATGGACTGCTTCTAAGGATCACACCCTCTACTGGCAGGAGATCCCCCATCCTTGGATACACTCGGTGCTGAATCCTACTCCCAACTGAATAGACCGTATACTAATTACTTGACTGTACTGGATTTGACTAAACTGTTACTGATCATGTTGACTGACTGAACTGGACTGAGTTTACTGAGTTTTACTGAGTTCTGTAACTTACTGATTTCACTGAGTTCTGCTAACTGATTGGGTACTATTGATTGTGTAATTACTGAGACTATTCTATAACTACTGTAGATCTAGGTAAACAGCTAGCTAGATTTTTGGGTATTGAATACCGCCAGGACTAGATAGCATAGAAAGTAAATCATGGCATAACCTTAGAAGCATAATGATATTACTTGCTTGTTAACAATGTACATGATCTTGTACATGATTGGGGCCATATAATGACTTGTCATGATTCCACTATTTACTTCACATAGACACTTCTCAAACAGTTGGGGAGCATAGTTATTTCACATAATACTAGTCAACACATGAACATCATGATACAATAATCAATAGTAAATTGTCATGCACCAAATCCCATTGAATGGACAGGCACCCATTTTGGGAGAACCAACTCGTAACCCTGTACTTTTAATACATGTGTTTATGACATTCAAAGGTCATGCTAGTATGAATACGATGCATTCATAAAACAAACCACGTAAGTAAGTCCAAACCTACATATACAATACTTGGCCATTGGGGCCACAACGTTAAAAAGCACAATGCTACCACACTTAACTTCACATAGTCTGCAAAGCCTCTAAAAGACACATGGGCTTACTTAAGGTCGATACAAAACCCCACCTTGTTCATAACTACTATACAATACCAAAATACATATAACAGACTCGAAAAGCTCTGAATTAACTTGGAGCTCACCAATAGCCGCTAGATTTCCTGTGCTCCTACTGGGGTGGTCTACTAGCTGGAGTACCTGTACCTGCGGTATGAAACACAACGTCCTCCACGAAGGTTGTCAATAAAAAAAGTGTACTGAGTATGTATGGCATGAAGTGACTATAAATAAAACAAGAGCTCAAAAAAATGAGTTATCAATATGTAACTACAAAGATAAGGATAGAATACCAACTTTGCTTGTACTTATGGGATCATGTATATTACATCCTTTACTTTGTCTTATTCTTCTTTACTTTGTAAAATTATAAAGCGTGATACAAATGACCAGCTGATCAGTGGTAAAAGAGGATGACCTATGCTAGGTATTTTAACCCCTGGGATACGGTCCTCATAAGTGCACAAATCGGGATCGACCCATGCTAGGTGTTTCTTCCACCCCTGGGATACCACCCATAAAGTTGGGATCAACCCATGCTAGGTGTTTTTTCCACCCCTGGGATACCACCCAATAATATATAGAATCACTTTACATCATTCTTTTGATGTTTAAAATTGTTGTTTTGGTGATCATGTTGTGGATTTGAAACTTTGGACCAGTAGTAAAAAGTATGCAAATACGCACTAGATGCAGTAGCAATGAGGTAGGATACACAATAATAGAAATATAACACATAGGTGCTTAACTAACACCATAGATCATGTTGACTAAGAGAACAACTCATAAATCTTATTTCTAAAAACCCCAATATCATACTAGTATCTAGAAAGGAAAATGGACAAATCTAGTAACAAACACATCTTTAGGAGCTTTAACAACCTAATAAGTTAGAATAAGGCTGTTAGCCACCTTGGAGGTTGTACATTGCATTTAAGTATAATTTGAAAGAAAGAACACTTAGGAAGCTTACTTTGTAACAAGGGAGTTAGATTTATGCCAAAGAGTATAGAATCAATGAACTATACATACCTTGCTGACAGCTAATCACACTATTACTTAATGCCCTTCCTTTTTTATTATTAATCTACAATAGCATAAAACTGGTATTTACGGCAAATTAACACATTCATGCCATTTAAACTTACCAAAACAGTAAGCGGGTAGTAACCTACAATTAACTAATCTAAGGGTATTTTTTAAACCTCGTTCTTCTCCAATTACATTCACATGGAATGTAAATTCTTATAAGATCCACCATACCAGTTTTATCTTTATTGTACTCTCAAAATGGTATACCAAGTGGTATGGGCAGTAAGTATATGTGACATTCAATTCGGTGGTGTACCATTATACCCTCTTTCTATCTTTCATTGGAAACCATTCACACCTTTTCCCAAATATCAACCAAACAACCCCCAACATATATACATAAAATCATTCCAAAACAGCCCCAAATATCCATATAGAAACCAAACATTGAATCGCCATCCCTTAAGTTCTTAGCAACAGCATATATATGATTTCTACCAACACATGTATCGAAAAGGGTAAAAATGGACAGTAGCCATACCTTAATTTCAGTGGTAGTCTATTCCCTTAATGTATATCTCTTTGATAGCTTGATCCCTTTACTCACAAATCAAAAGTGAAGAGAAAAATCACTTAATAATCAAGAATAAAGAGACTGCCAAACTTAAAAAAGGGATATCTAATAGTTTAATCAAGGAGAACATAATTCTTATAGTATTCTTAAGATGTGCTCATGATTTGTTCACGTACCTTTAACTTGGAAGTAAGTTAAATCTCAAGAACCCTAGTGGAATTTCAGGGCTGCTGAATAGCTAAGAGAGAACAAGAGAGAAAATCTTGAAAGTTGTTTTCTTGGCTAGTTAAACTGAGCTAAAAGAGCTGGTTACAACCCCTTTAAAAGAATCTGCTTTTGGCTGAATTTCTTGGCTATTTTTGGGACATAATTTATCAAGTAGGTGATGCACCTACTTGACCATTATATTGGGCCTTTGTGGATCTAAAACCATTGGGCCTTGGCTGTCCATTATACTCTCTTTCTCTCCTTTAAATTAGGCCAGAATTAAACTAAGTGGTAGTTTACTTGGCCCAATAAACTGGTAAAAAGAGCCTTAATAGGTGATGCACCTACTTAGTTCTTAGGTTGGTCAAAAGGCCAAAGTAGGTGCTTCACCTACTAACTTAAATCAGTCAAGCAAGCACCTTAATATTTTATTCCATTTTAAGATCAAAATGCTTATAGTTAAACCTAAAATACGCTTGGTCACTTCATCCCTTAGATTCAAATACCTACTTAAGGGCCCAAGTTTAGATACTCTCATCAATGGTAACTTAATCGTACCACGTTTCAATATACGTGGGAATTCCTTCAAACCTATCTTACCTTCACAAATCACATAGGATACCCGAGCCTATTACCTACCCCATAAGTTCATATTAAGTGCCACATGAGTAGAACTAGTACATCCATAATATAGGGTGTTACATAAATCCAAGGGTTTAGCATGCAATTCATATAATTCCCCATACAAACTATTTTAGTTTCCTAAGACTTGTAACTAAATCATGAATTGAAACCCAATTACTATCATGAACATGAATACAATCAATTTTAACCATTGAAATCATGAATCTATAACTTGTAATTTAAAAAAAGATTCTTGGCCTCCATGGATGAAAGAAACCCATGAATGAACACCTAACATACCTTGGAAGACTAATTCATAAAGGTTCTTGGAGGAATTCTCTGGATTTATTCTTGATTTCTTGAAGCTAGAATTTTGCCCTTTGAGAGAGAATGCTTTTAATCTTGAAAGAAAGTGAGTAAATAATGATATAACGGATTATTTAGGGGTTTAATTTCATATTAAAGGCTGATTTGGATCATGGAAAAGGACCCAATTACCCCTGGAAACAATTTAAAATTCATCATTGAAAACTCAATTTTAGGCTTCACCGCGCTGTGGTGGCATTACGGTGAGCCATTGGTTCTTGGTTGGCACTGTGTAAAAAGGTAAGAACGTGAAATTTGCTCTTGGAGTGATGCGGTACCATCGTAGTGCCTCACTAGAATTTAACAACTAGGAAAATGGCCCTTGGCGTGGCACAGTGGAATCGCGGTGGCACACTAGAAAATAACAATTGCCATATGCACCCCCTCCACGACGCAGTGAAGTACCTGGTGGTAAACTGTTTTACTAAAAATGCTTTAACTCTTCACCCGAGTGTCAGATTTGGGCGAATTTTATAACATTGGAAAGCTTACTAAAGTTCCTACGTAATGGTAAGATCTAGAATAAAAAATACTGAGTATTTAGAAAATTTATATAGGATAGCTCATGTACTGAGAGTTAAATTAAGCTAGAGAAATACGGAGTATTAGAATATCTCTCTTTTGGGAACATTCATCCTCGAATGAGACTGATTAAGCTGAGAAACACTGATAGACTGAGCTTACACACTGAACGCATATATCTGATGCATGGAATACTTGACTAAAGCTAATGATAAGATGAGTTTTCATGCTAAACATGCATATCTGATGCATGAGTACATGGTTAACTGATTCGTGAATGCATGACGGTCATAAAGATGATATGCAATGGTAATGAATATTGAATTTGTCACTGTAACTGAACATGGGAGTGAGCAAATTTAAGGAAGACTGTTAGCTTAAGCTGAATCTAGGTTTGCGGAGAAGAGGTGAGGATACTTGTTTTGTATATCTGCTTCTGCTTCTCAAGTAGCTCCCTTAACGGACTAATTCCACCAAAGAACTTTGACTAAGGGAACTTCTTTGTTCCTCAGTCTGTAAATTTGATGATCGAGGATCTGGACTGGAACCTCTTTAAAAGAGATATCATTCTGAATATTTATGCCCTCTAACGAAACTATGACTGCTGGGTCACCAATGCATTTCTTTAGCAAGGAGATGTGGAATATTGGGTGTACTAAAGCTAAATGTAAAGGCAACTCAAGCTCATAAGCTACCTTTCCAAAATGACTGAGAATTATTAAGGATCGATATATCGGGGACTGAGCTTTCCTTTCTTATCGAACCTCTTTACCCCCTTTATGGGTGAGATTTTCAAGTACACAAAATCGCCAACCTCAAACTTGATATCTTTTCTCCTCACATCTGCATACAATTTTTGTCGGCTCTGGGCAGCCCTAAGCCTCTCTCTGGTCAACTGAACTTTCTCTAAGGCATCAAACACTAAGTCAGGCCCTATAACTGTGGCCTCACCGACCTCGAACCAACCAATTGGAGATCTATATCTCCTACCATAAAGATCTTTAAACAGAGCCATATGAATACTAGACTGATAGTTGTTATTATATGCAAATTTGATCAATGGAAAGTGATCATCCCAATTACCTTTAAAATCAACAACACAGGCTCTTAACATTTCTTCTAGAGTTTGAATGGTCCTTTCTGCTTGACCATCTGTCTGAGGGTGAAAGGCTATACAAAGATGAACTTGGGTACCAAGACCCTTTTAGAATGCTTTCCAAAAGTGAGAGGTAAACTGGGTACGTCTATTTGAGATGATAGATACTAGGACTCCGTGTAACCTGGACAACTCCCTAATATAGAGTTCGGCATAGTCCTCAACTGAATAAGAGGTATGAACTAGTAAGAAATAAGTGGATTTTGCCATCCTGTCTATGATAACCCAAATCAAGACATGCTGATAATGAGTACGAGCCAAACCTGTCACAAAGTCTATGTTCACTTCTTCCTATTTCCATGTGGGAATACTGAACTCCTGCATGGACCCACTAGGCTTCTGCTGCTCAATCTTAACCTGCTGACACGTAGAGCACTTAGCTACAAACTCTGCAATATCTCTCTTTATCCCACTCCACCAATAGATCTCCCATAAATTATGGTACATCTTAGTGGCCCCTGGATTAATAGAGTAATGCGGACTGTGTGCTTCTACAAGAATTTGTTGCCTCAAGTTGTCTACACCTGGCATGCGTAACCGACCCTGGCAACGCAACACACCATCTCCTCCTTGGGAGAAAACCTTTACTTTCTGATCTTTGACCGACTCTTTCAACTTAACTAGACTAGGATTTCTGTCCTGATTTTCCTTTACTTTGGAAACCAGAGATGATTCTAAACTATTTTGCACCCACACACTACCCTCTGCTGAATTGACTAAGCGGATACCTAGTCAGGCAAGCTGATGAACTTTCTGAACTAACTTCTTCTTACCATTCTCAATATGAGCCACACTACCTATAGACAACCTACTGAGAGCATCTGCCACTACATTGGCCTTGCCCGAATAACACCGTACACTTATATCATAATCTTTCAACAACTCTAACCACCTTCTCTGACATAAATTCAAATTATTCTAAGAGAACACATACTGCAAGCTTTTTAAATCTGTGAACACATTAACATGCACCTTATACAAATAATACCTCTAAATCTTTAAGGCAAATACTACTCAATATCATAGGTGGGGTAGTTATTCTCATGAGGCTTAAGCTATCTAGAGGGATAGGCTATGACCTTACCTCTTTGCATTAGAACACAACTCAAACCTACTCTAGAAGCATTATAATACACAACAAACCCATCTGAACTATCTGATATAGTCAAAATTGGGGTTGAGATGAGTCGAGTCTTCAACTCCTGAAAACTCTTTTTGCAAGAAACTGACCACTAAAACTTGACTTTCTTCTAAGTCAATCTAGACATGGGGAATGCAATAGACGAAAACCCTTTAAAAAACCAATGGCAATAGCGAGCTAAACTCAAGATACTCCTGATGGTTGATAAAGAGATGGGTCTAGGCCAGTTTCTCACCGCTTTGGTATTTTGAGGATCAACTCTAATAACATCACTAGAAATAATATGACCAAGGAATACTACTGACCTTAGCCAAAACTTGTACTTACTAAATTTGGCGAACAACTGATGGGCTCTGAGATTCAGAAGTATGATTCTAAGGTAATTTGTGTAATCATTCTCACTTTATGAATAGACAAAAATGTCATCAATGAAGACTATAACGAACATGTCCAAGTACTCTTGAACACTCGGTTTATCAAGTCCATGAAATTTGTTGGGGCATTAGTGAGACCAAATGATATGATAAGAAACTCGAAGGGACCATACCAGGTTTGGAAAGCTATTTTTTAGAATGTCACATTCTGACTCTGAGCTGATGATGGCCTGATCTGAGGTCTATCTTAGAAAAGTAACTAGCACCCTGAAGTTGGTCAAACAAATCATCAATTTTTGGAAGTGGGTACTTGTTCTTAACCGTGACTTTGTTCAACTGACGATAGTCTATACACATTTTAAGGGAACCATCTTTCTTATGCATGAATAAGACTGGTGTGCCCCATGAGGAAACACTAGGTCTGATGAACCCTTTGTCTAAAAGGTCCTTTCATTGTTCTTTCAATTTCTTGAGTTCAGCTAGTGTCATTCTATATGGCATAATAGATATAGGCTGAGTATTTTAAAGAAGGTCTATTTTGAAGTCGATTTCCCTCTCGGGAGAAACTTCAGGAAGATCTTCAGAAAATATATCTGAGAATTCATTTACTACAAGAACTGACTTAAGACTAGGAATCTCTGAACTAGAGTCCTTGACTCATACAAGATGATAGACACATCCCTTGGATATCATTATTCTCGCTCTAAGTAATGAAATCAACTGACCCTTAAGCGTTGTGGTACTACCCCTCCATTCAAGGACTGGATCATTTGGAAACTAAAAATTAACAATTCTATTTCTAATATCAACTGAAACGTAGCATAAATGGAGCCAATCCATGCTGAGAATGATGTCAAAATCCATCATCTCTAACTCTACTAAGTCTGCTTAAGTGACTTTCTGAGATATCATAACCGTACATTCCTGTATACCTGCCGAGCTATGATAGACTGACCTACTAAGGTAGAGATCAAGAAAGGATCTTCTAGAATTTTGGGACTGACTCCAAAGTTAACAGCTATATAAGGAGTCACGAAAGACAGGGAAGCTCCTGGATCTAACAAAGCATAAACATGTAAATGGGAGATTTACAATGTACCATTGACTAGATCAGGAGAACTTTCCTGATCTTGTCTGGACTAAAGTGTATAGAGCCTGTTTGGGTGTTGCCTACTTATCGACCTGGAGGTGGCACCTTACTGATTCAAGCGATCGGACTAAGCTGAAAAATGATTTTACAAACCCTGGGAACCTAACTGAGGATAATCTCTGATTCTGTGGCCTCTCTTGCCACACCCAAAATATACTTCACTACGAGCTCTGCAGATACCATGATGGTTTCTGCCATATTTCTAACAAAAAGGATTTGTTCGAGCACTGCTAACACTACCCTGATATTTAGATCCTGGCACCCTATCTTTGTTACCATTTCTAAACTTAGGTACTAGAGCACTAGCTAAGAATGGAGCTGGAATTGATGACTTTGGATGGAACTTAAAACGATTACCGCCTTCTAACTTAGGCTAAGTAAAATTAAAGCTACCTATTCTAGCTTTCTTGTTCTCCCTCTCTCTCTCTCCTTATTCTTAGCCTCTTCTATTTGCTAATCATAGACCATTAGGATGGATATGTCTATCTCCTTAATTAACATTACAGTTCTGCACTCCTTAACCACACTCTCTGACACCTCAGATGCGAACTTGCTTATTTTGGACCTATTGTCTTCTACTACATGGGGAGCATACCTGTCTAATTGACTAAACTTGAGGGAATACTCTTTCACACTCATGTTAGCTTGCCTAAGATTGATGAACTCTAACACCTTGGCTTCTCTCAGCTCTAAGGGAAATAATCTATCTAGAAAATCAATAGCAAACTCTTCCCATTCTATGGGCTTTGCATCAGTGCGTCTGTCTACCTTTCACTGCTTAAACCATATATGAGCTACATCTTATAGCTGATAGGCATCTAATTCAGTACTCTCACTATATGTCACTCCTATCATAGCTGTGACTTTCTGAACCTGATCAAGAAACTCCTGTGGATCCTCTTTTGACTTAGATCCTGAGAATAGGGGAGGATTCATTCGGGTGAAGTCTCAAATCCTGACTGCAGCAGTATTAGCCACTGCATTGGCCTGAACAGTAGTTGGTCGTTCATTCTGAGCTGCTACAGAATTGGCTAAAGTAGTGAACAAAGCTCTGAATTCTGAATAAGGGACATACTCAACTAGGGGATCTACCTGAACGGGCGGAGGTACTGGCTAGTTTCCTGTCCTTCTTCTATTATTCTTTTTGGGAGGTATGTTCTTTAAATAGAAGGAAGAAATAAATTAGATAGAGAGTTTGACATGAGCTCATGCTCATCCGCACGACATGAATACTGAAAGAAGGGAAACTTTTCCTTAATGCCTTGTAGACTTTTACCTATAAGTGTGGTGCGCTACATGCCCATGCATAAGACACTACTTGATGCAGCTTTTAGACTCGCTAGGACTCTGTTAAACCTTTGGCTCTGATACCAAGTTTGTAATGCCTCCAGTCTGCACCCTAGATGCTACACGATGCTTATAAACCTGAAGGACCACAAGCTAACCCATGATTGATATCTGGTGTGAGCACTGGATACTAATACTAAAAGTAATATGAAAAATGGACTAAAATACCATAAGGTTCAAAATTTGAAATACTGATAAAGAATAACAACTATAATAATATCTAATAAAGCATCTGAAATCTGAAATACTATCTAAATTAGTCTAGTCGGAAAAGCCTCTAACTGAACTGTCTAAATCAAGAGTTGATAGGACAGGCCCCCAACTAACTCTGACTACTGAAATACTGAATCTACTGTAATACTAAGGTAAAAGAATATCCTCAATAGATAAGGAATCACTACTAAATCTGATACTACTGACTGAATTTGTCTAAGCGTGGACAGGAACCTGTGCATCTGAACCTATAATATAAGACATCATAGCACAAAAAAAAAAGTATGCATCAGTACGTGGAATAAATTGGTATGCTAGATAAGGTAAGGCTAAATGTAAGAATTCATATGCATGAAAAAAAACTGACTGAATGATATGAAATAATAAAGTATGACCATACGGATAACTGAAACTGCTGTAAATACTGAGTATGCAATACTGTGCATATACGTGTATACTGTATCTAAGCTTTTACTTAAGCGAGTACTAATTTTTGATAATTGAGTAACTAATATCTGAGATTACTGATAATTAAATTACTGATAACTAGGTGACTGTATCTAACAGTCCTTATTTTGTAGAACTAAACTAAGTTCTATTACTGAGACTGAAACTGAAACTGTGAGAAGTAATCATATAACTGGCATGCCCTTTTTTCGAAATAGTATTGGGGTCCAACGTATAACCCCAACTAGAAGGATGTCAGTACCGTGCCACAGGTAAAGGCAAGCTGAAGAGTTACCCTTATCTGACAGGTACTCTAATGAGAACAGTGGTACTCTCAACTGGTAGATTAAAACACATCATCAACCCTCAACTGGCAGGTTGATGTCCTAATCTACGCTGGATATGTAGTTTTGGAATGAAAGGACTACTTATAAGGATCACACCCTCTACTACATGGTGAGCCCCCATTCTTGGGTTCTCTCGGTGTAGAATCCTATTCCCAACTGAATAGACCGTAGACTGATTACTAAATTGTATTGGATTTGACTGAACTATTACTGATCGTGTTTACTGATTAAATTGGACTGAGTTCACTGAGTTTTACTGAGTTCTATAACTGACTAATTTCATTGAGTTCTGCTAACTGACTAGGTACTACTGATCTTGTCATTACTGAGACTATTCTATTACTATTATAGCTCTAGGTAAACAGCTAAATTTTCAGGTATTGAATACCCCCGGACTCGATAGCATAGAAAGTAAATCATGGCATAACCTTGGAAGCATAATGATATTACTTGCTTGTTAACAATGCATTCATCCAAACATTTTGTCAAACACTTATTATACATAAGCTTGTACATGATTGGGACCACATAAGGACTTGTCATGATTCAACTATTTACTTGACATAAACACTTTATCAAACACTTGGGGAGCATGGTTATTTCACATAATACTAGTCAACACATGAACATCATGATACAATAATCAATAGTAAATTCAAGGGTTTAGTATGCAATTCATATAATTCCCTGTACAAACTATTTTAATTTCCTAAGACTTGTAACTAAATCATGAATTGAAACTCAATTACTATCATGAACATGAATACAATCAATTTCAACATTGAAATCATGAATCTACAACTTGTAATTTAAAAAAAGGTTCTTAGACTCCATGGGTGAAAAGAACCCATGAATGAAAGAACCCATGAATGAACACCTAACATACCGTGGAAGATTAATTCTTGAAGGTTCTTAGCAGAATTCTTAGGATTTCTTCTTGATTTCTTGAAGCTAGGATTTTGCCCTCTGAGAAAGAATATTTTTAATCTTGAAAGAAAGTGAGTAAATAATGATATAATGGATTATTTAAGGGTTTAATTTTGTGTTAAAGGCTGATTTGGGTCGTGGAAATGGACCCAACTACCCCTGGAAATAATTTAATATTCATCTCTGAAAACCCAATTTCGGGCTTTACCGCGACGCGGTGGCATCGCGATGAGCCATTAGTTCTTGGTTGGCACAGTGTAAAAAGGGACGAATGTGAAATTTTCTCTTGGCTCGATGTGTCACCATCATGGAGCCTCATTGGAATTTGACAAATGGAAAAATGGCCCTTGGCGAGGAGCGGTTGGATCGCGATGGCCCACTGGAAAATGACAATTTCCATATGCACCCCCTCTGCGACGCGGTGAAGTACCATGTGGTACATTGTTTTACTAAAAATGCTATAACTTTTCACCCGAGTGTCGGATTTGGGTAAATTTTATATCATTGAAAAGCCGATTGTTTCCTACGCAATGGTAAGATCTAAATTGAAAAATACTGATTATTTAGAAAAAATTATATAGGATAGATCATGTACTGAGAGTTAAATTAAGCTAGGAAAATACGGGTTATTACATAAAGAGTCATTCGTATTGACTCTAGACTATCTAAAAAAGCAGATAGACTTAACCAAGCAGAAGAATAGATATGTGATAAAGGAAGTTTCAGCGTATGTACCCTACAGATTCTCCTAGACATTTCTGGTATTGATTATAAACCATTAAATTATTTTATTCTATACTTCAATGTATCTATGATATTTATACTATACTAACTAATTTGTATATATATATTTTTCTTTTTATCATAGATTTGGATATAAAAAACCTTTTTTGAGATCGGCAAGGAAAATTGTAAATCAGTAGAAGACCTTTTGTCCGTTCCCTGATTGCGCAAATAGCATACCTCAAAAGCCAATAAACTAATCGAAGGTGATCCATATTTTAACGGATGGAGTACAACGATATTATAACACCCCAATTTTCTGGACCGGAATGCTACAAGGTGCTTATAACCCTAAAGGAACACAAGCTAACCCATGACTGATATCTGTACCTGTACACTGCATAATATACATGTAAAATACAGAAAACATGAACAATAGGCCATAAGGTTCAACTGAATAAAATATCTGATAAATCATAACATCTATATGGGGTAACAAATACCCAAAACAACTGAATTCTAAAATAAATTTGAACTAAATCTGAAAGCCTCTAAATACTATCTGAGTAAGGAGTTGAAGAAATATGTCTCCAACTAACTCCGTAAACTAAAAGATAACCAAAGAAAATAAATAAGTCAAACCATATCATCCTCGAATGAAGAAGACTCACTGCAACTCAGTAACTGAATACGACTGCTACTGCGGATCTGGAACTCGTGGCTCTGAACCTATGGTGTAACATAAAAGAAAGCACCATTGCGCAAATGCATTAGTAAAACTGAAAGTACTGAGTATACGAGTAAGGTAGGCTATATGGAAAAGGGCTTACATGCATGAGCAGTTCTAACTGAATAACTAATTTGATTATGAGAGTGCAAACATGTATACATAGTAACTGAGATCGTGAATACGTGATCTCTAGATCTATTTGCTAATACATGGTTTATTGATATCTAACATGACTAATACTAAGCTTTCTAATAACATGGATGACTGTGTCTGACAGTCCTGAATCTGATGGAACTACCTGAGTTTCGTATTGTAATTGAATTGACTATATCTGACGGTCCTGGTATACTAAAATCTGAAGAACTATCTGAGTTCTTTTACTGAGACTGAGACTAAAACTGTGGGAGGTAGTTGTTTAACCGACATTCCCCAAATACGCTATAATAGCTAAGCTGGGGTCCAATCTGTGCCCTGATTGGAAGTGTGTCAATACCGTGCCACTGGTAAGGACAAGCTGTGATGACCTTTATCTGGCAGGTTACTCTAATGAGAAATGTGGGACCCTAGTCTGACAGGTCAAATCATCTCATCAACCCTAATCTGATAGGTTAAGATGTCTCAACCTACGCTGGCTACGTAGTTCTGTAACACAAGGATGATTGTTAACAATCACACCCTTATCTGGAAGGTAAGTTCCCATCCTTGGGTTCACTCGATACTAACTTCTGCTCCTATCTGAAGAGATTGAACATGATTAACTGACTGTACATAGACTGAGTAACTAACTTCTGTTGACTGATGGAATAGTACTATTATCTGAGAATTAACTGAGATCATGAGATTTCTGAGATTTTCGGAGTCACGTGACTATCTGAATTCTATAGATCGTGGCTTGACTGAGAATATCGTGATAACATAACATGGCTCTAGGTACACAACTATATTTTTTGGGTACAAGTACCTCCAGGACTCGATGGAAGGAAACTGACACTCATAACTGACTTAATCATAAAAATAGAGTCCACAATTCACAATATCATAAGTAGAGGATTTCATACTACACTTGGTTCTCAACATCTTATACATGGAAGGGGATGTGCACAACATGTATATACTTGCGTTGCTTCAATATCATTCTCATTCCATATCACAAAAATAACTCACAACAATAGCGTGGAGTTCATGTGGAGTCATAAAGAATAGAAAATGGGCTTCTCATTTAAGCACTATTAAGTCATAAAAATATAGATTCTATCATTCTTGGCATTTTATCAAACACCTTACATGCACAACTTTGGGCATAGATGTACTTATCAATTTGACAATCTTAATCCATCCAAAATTCATAGGTTTTAACTAACCTACTCACATGCTTCATGAAAAACACATCAAGATACAACCTTGAATCCAAACAACAATCAACAACATGAATATAGTCGTAAAACAACAAGGAAATCACAATTTATAATTTAAAACATGATTCTTGAGCTCCATGGATGAACACTACGCATAGCTTAGTGATTGAATCTTGAAAGAGATCTAATATTTCTGAAGGTTCTTGAAGAAATTCTTAGGCTTGCTCTTGATTTTTCTTAACTAGGGTTTAACCCCTTTGGGAGAGAATGTTCTTGTTCTGGAGGAGATGATCTTTAGAGAAAACCCTAATCTTGTGGTTAAGAGTGTATGAGAGAGCTTTTTGAGATGTTTAACTAAAGAGAATGGAAGATAATACGCTCCTTAAGGGTTATAAGTCATGGAAACTGAAGAAAAAGACCAAAATACCCTTGCAAAAATGTCCCTAAATTGCTGGAAAAAAAATAGCTGACAATATTTGTGACAAGTCATCAAGCTGGTGATAAGTCATCACGAAATGTCTTCATAAAAAGGTGAAATCTTGATTTTCTGGTTAAGGTTGACGATATTGGTGATAGGCCGCCACGGGCGTGATGGCTTATCACAAAATGTCATCACTGGGGGTGGAAATCTGCCCAGGTCTGATGACATTGGTGATAAGTCGTCACGCTTGTGACTGCTTATCACGAATGTCGTCACTCAATTTTCCAGCATGACATGCTGGAGTAAAATGGGCATAACTCCTTGCTTCGATATCGGATTTAGGCGAAATTGGTATCGTTGTACTCATTTGATCGAGTGTCAAATTATTTTGTACTCTCATATGATGTTATTTAGTCACTTTTCATTGCATGAATGATGTTTATTTATTTTATTTTATTTTTATCCCCTTTTTAATCCCATCTTACTTTCCACTAGACTCAATTGGTCAATACATGACTATTAATATAAACTGATATAAACGAAGACATTTATCTATAATATATGCAATATATCTTCATAGGTCTATTAACAATTAAAATGATACTAAAAAGGAAAAAATAAAATAAAATAACAGCACTCAAGCAATGAAAAGTGACTAAATATCATCATATGAAAGTATAAAACAATTGGACACCTGATCAAAGGAATATAAGGAGAGTAATAGTAGTAACAACTAATTACTCAGAACAAACATCTGTATTGATAAGTACTTGTTCTTAAACATTACTTGTCCCATGAACACTCGCAAGTCACAACCATCCCCCTTCCTTATGCTCATTAGACATGTCTAATCTCATGTAATGGTATCTAGTTATATTGTATAGCTTGGATGATTCATATTTATTTTAATTTATTTTATTTCTCCCCTTTTTAGTCTCATCTCAATGATATACAACTACAGCATGCCTTATATAATACTTGATCAAGTTCAAAAATGATTGGTGTCAGAATTGATGTATCTAAATTATTTTACAACTAGTTAATTTATCCACGCTTCGCGCAGATTAATTAGAATTTCTAGTGAAGAAAATTCCTTAAGGGATTGTTTTAGTTTTCAATCATTTTAAATTCCAACCAATTATATTCATGTATTTATATGTGAATTTTCATCACTTATGTATTTTTCAGTCTTCTAAAAATTTAATTTATATATAATATATTCTAAGTGAAACAATAATTTCATTTTTTCTTAAAAGAAGGTAGAGAAAAAAAAGATTCTATAAAATTGAATTTATTTTCATGCCTAGTTTTAATAAGTTTTAAACTTGTTTATTATTTTTATATATAACACAAATCTAATTATATGAAACTCATTTTTTTAATCTTATTTTATCCTTTTCATTTCTCTTTAAACTATAAAATGTGAAAAATTAAAAACTACAATTTAATGAATTAGTAAATAAATTTCTTATGAATTAAAATGTCATTTAAAAATAATAAACTAATGTTACATTTTCATATTTTATCAAAAGATTTACTAAAGTTGATGTACATAATTGCGGAAGGATACATAGATACTTTCTTAAGTAGCACACGTATACGTTTGCCTCCTTCCTTTGCTTTTACTTTAGAAAATAAACACTCTGATCTAGACACGCCCATTAAAAAAATAGACCTCAGCAATGAAAAAACCCAGAAAATGGTTAACTAAATTAATATAAACTCTTGAGAATGTTATATTGTGAATTGAAGAGGAAAGAAGAACTATCACGCATATAAATAATTTCTCTCAAAAGAATTTTAAACAGCAATAGTTAGATTCTAGTCATCTCAATATTCTACTTCATTTGTATGTCAATCGAGCCTTAAAAGAGCAAAAAAGAAAAGAAACGAAGTGTTGCATGAAACGAAAAAAAGAACTACTTAATTGGTAACTAAAAGTTCGAAGAGCAGTTGAAGATGAAATTTAATAAATCAAAAATACCAAAAATATTGTAATTTGAACTATATCTTGGCCACTGAGACCTTTTTTTGTTGCTATATGATATGAGTGAGATGAGGACAAGAAAAAATATTATAATAGTAATTTTCTTTTTATCTACAATAAAAATTTTAATGAGATTAAGACCGAGAAATACAAGATTGCCAAAAATTAATTAGTGGACACATAACATAAAAAAAAGTTACTCTAATAAAGTAATACATAACTTGTTGTTATTCCTTTAATAGTTTCATCGTCTTTTAACAGGTGTTGTCTATGTCGATGCTTCACTGATGGTTATTTCAGTTCTAAACGATTATAATATATAGATCTTTGGTTATGAATAAACGAAAACTGACAAAACATTCACCATGGAGGGTATAAAAGAGAACAGAGGGTAAATTTTTCTTTTTTGTAATTGGCATTTGTTAACTTTTTCCATATTTGGTTGTTATTGACAAAGCTCTAATCAAATTAATTCAATAACTAATACATCAACCAGAAAAATTTATAATGTGACAGCAATATAAGATGCTAAAGCAACAAACTAATACCCTCTTCTACACTTTACCCCCATAAAGGGAAGATAAACACAAACCAAAGAAAGAACTTGGGATACAAATAATTTTACCATCTATGGTACTGATACAAAACAAATCTTAAGAAGTCTCAAAAGTATAAAACCAAACAAACATTCCAAAAAAATACACATTGGCATTTTAGATCATCTCAAACTGATTCTACATAACTTCCATAATTTGGACGATATAAAATCAATAAAAGTTAAACACATTTCAATCTTTCATGTGATTCGCTCAATTAAACAAATATTTTTCCATCATCATACAATAGAATGGACACAAATAAAATAGATAAGCATGCACACGACTTAACATAATGACAAAAACAAAGCTCGTAAAGGATTATAGAAACAACTGTCATTGTTTCACACTATTTAAGGAAATAATTGTTATTAGATTTTTTACTGTAAAATTAAATAATTAGAGGTTATTAATATAAAAGGTTTTAGAGCTATAAAATTTATCAATATTAATTAAGAATGTAATTTATTATGAATATAAAGAGATGTGAGTTATGAAAATGATTTTAAAAATAAAATAATTAAGAAAATAAAAGAAAAACTTCAAAAAAAAAAGAAGAAAGATAAATAGAATCCTTAGCCAAAGAGGGGTGCCACATAGGTATATATATATATATATATATATATATATATATATATATATATATATATATATATATATTGATGTTTGTATGGTGTTAATTTTCATACTTTAATTTTATTTAATTTCATTTCTCTTTTTTTAGTCATTATTTTAACTTGTTCATAAATTCAGTAAGTTGATCATAGACTAGTGCATTAGTCAATAATCAACATTTTGAAAAATTGATAACCTATGTATACATAGAAGAATCAAAAACGGCATCAGTATATAATAAATAATTTGTATAGTCTAGTATTTCTTTAATATTTTCTTTCTTCGGCAAAAAAGAAAGCTTTCATTTATAAAATAGAGCCACCACAAAAGCTTCCACAATGAACTACACTAAACTAAACTACAGTTCACTAGGGGGAAGTTGGGGAGGTGATGAGGTCGTTAGGGTTCAAATGGAGCCTCTCCGTTATGGCCCGAAAAAAATGGGACATCTGATGGAGCTACAAGTCAAGACGCCGCTGATCAACGGCAAGACCCTGTAACAAAAAATCCAAATCGCTCCTCAGTCAGAGAAAATCCTGATTGCGAGTGGTTGTCATCCTTCTTATGGGTTGGAGATTATTCCTTTTTCTTGCCATTTCTATATTCTCTAGTTTATTGCTTAGTGATGTAGATATAGTGGGTTTACAATCAACCAGTAGCCTTTTTAAATAAACCAGAGGAGAAATAAATTGACCAATAGATTCTATACACAAGTTGAAGGAAGGTGTAGGAGCGTGCGAGAATGGATAATAAAAAGTCTCGATAGTAGCGGCAGTGGAGTCTTTTCAAAATGGAACCTTTTTTGAAGCATCATTATTACTTTGAATTATCCAGTGCATGAAGAAAAAGGTTTCGTTAATATACAACTTGAAATATTTATTCTTTACTACGTATTTAATCTTTACTTGTAGACTACACTTAGATTTATTATATATTATGAGGCTAGTTGATGACTAATGTGTATAACTGATTTTGTACATAATATATAATAATAAATTGAGATCGGTCTTTTCAAAATGATACCTTTTCCAAAGAGTCATTATTACTTTGAATTATTTGGTGTATGAAGAAAAGGGTTTCTTTAATAGACAACTTGAAAGGTTTATTATATACTACGTATTGAATATTTACTCTGTATACAAAACATAGATTTATTATATATTATGAGACTAGTTGATGACTAAAGGGTATAATTTATTTAGTACATAATATATAATAAATGAATTGGGATCGATAATATACAATAAAAAAATTTGATTTTGAATGAACTTCACTACCTTGGAAAACAATTACTAACAGGTGATATTACAACCTGTCTAATGCATTTGACAAAACAAAAAAAAGATCCAATGCCAATCCCATCTTTCTACGTTAAGGCTATATGTTGTTCTCTTATGTCCCGATATTTTTCACTTAGAGAACTTGTCCTTTCTTGGGCCATGAAGACTCCAACACGCCTTTAACTCATTTCACCCTCCTTCTCCCTAGTTTGGGATAAAAATTGGGTGAAAGATGATGTTGGGTCTACTTATGCATTCTACCGTTGCTATTCTAGCTTATTTAGCCTTGTTTTGAGGATGATTCAAGTTCTATATGTGTTGATAATGATATAAATAAGCATATAAGTGTCCAATTATGTGTTTACAATGTTTAATGGTGTTTTCACATGAGTTTTGATTCAAATTGTTCATTTAGAGTTAACCAAGAAAACTAGTATGACTAACTTGAGCTAGGTGATTGTCTAGTATATAATGTTGGGTTCTAAATTGTTTAATAAGTTAATAAGGTTGTTATTATGTATTTATATATTAAAAAACTTGGTTATAATGTTTAAGGGTCAATTGGATCAAGACAAAAGTCAAAACAATAAGCTGAAGCTGCATGTGAATTTAGCCTATACTTAGCTTGTGTTTCTAGTTCACCGTCTTGAATGTTGTGTTGTTTTGAGCTCTAAATTGTTGTGTTTAATGCAATAAGATGTTTAGTGAATCGATTATGATTGATAAATGAATGATATACAAGCTTCAAATTAAGTGGAAACAACTCAAAAAGGCTCAGAATGGCTTAATGAAAGCATAATACACAGCTTAGACTCAATTTGGACACCTGGAATGTCCAGGGAAAGTGTGGGCACGTAATAAGCTCTATGAGTGTGTGGTACATACTAAAATACTCAGAAGGCACCCAAAACAATGTACCTCTGCAATGAAGCCGTGTTGCGACCCCTACTTAAGTCAAATGGTCCTCGCTATGCGACCCTATTTCAAATACAATTAAAAGTGTATATTTGAATCCTACACGGCTTGGGACTTGTTCTTTACTATAAATACATCTTTGTACTCATTATTATTCACTTTTTGATGTCTTGGAGGATTAAGGAAGCTACCACAACTTCTTTTTAGGGTTTATATCCCTTTAATTTTAGTTTCTTTTATGGTTTGTACCATCAATCCAAGGGATTGGATGATGAATATTTTTATTAAAGGCTAAAATTCCTTTTCCGTGGTTAAGGCCAAGATCATGACTACTTTCATTTTGAATTAAGTTTGTTGATTTTTTTATCATTATTGGTTGTTTGTTTATTCTTGTTTTAACTATTTTAAGGAGTAGATACACTTAGAATACATCTATTGCCAATCTTTTGATCTCGGGAGAGGGAACAAGGCGATAGAACATGGGAATAAGCAAGGTAAGATTCATAGTCTTTTATAAAATAAGGATTTCAAATTAGCATCTAGGACAGGGATGTACCTAGAAACCTTACGTGATTCTAATGTAGGATGATAGCTTAATAAACTTAATTGGATCATTATATCCCCGTTCAACGATGTAGGTATGAGGTTCAAATTAGGTAAAAATACTAGAGGTTGGGAAACCATGATCATGCAATTAACCCTACGAATCAATAACCAAGTTAAGTAACGTAACGAATGAAGTTCAATAACGTAGTATGATTGTTCATAAGCCTTAACACTGGGCTTCTATCCATTGATTGTCCGGAGTCATTACTTTTCTGCATTAGTTTAGTTTACTTTTTAGTTTACAATTCTAAAACTTTATTGTTTACTTTTTCTCAAATTTTAAACTAAAATTGGGTAGTTGTCAACACAAGTTCCTGTGGGAACGATACTTGGCTTCTTGAAGGCCACTTTACTACTTGGTAGACCATGTACACTTGCGTGTGCACTTGGGCGCTGTCAAGTTTTTGTTGCCGTTGCCGGGGACTTGAATTGGCAACTATCTTATTTTTAGTTTTTTTCTATATTGAGTTATAAATAGTTTTTTGTTTTTTAATTTCTTTATATTTTATTTTATTTCTATTTTTCTCACACACTTCTTGAGATGACAGTCTTGGATAGATAGTTTTTGAGGGATATAATTCTTGTCATTATTATGGAGGACCCCACCATGAGGATTATTGTCAAGATTTTGATCTAAACATTTGGACGGGACCTGCTTGTTTCCAATCTGTAGAGAAAACCAAAAGTTGGTGTGTGGTTTATTATAGTCTATATCACTCTGCAAAAATGTGTGCTTTTAATCCTGATTCAGTCATGTTTGTGGGCAATGCTCAATAGACAACTAAGGAGGTAGATGCGGAGTTGACTTTCCAACCGGTTTCTGATAAAGTTGTTGATAATTCAAAGAAGCCTGAGTACTCAAAAACTAAAGATGTTGAAAAGGTTAAGGGGATATAACCACCACCACAAGAATCGCAGCCACTCGGTTGTCATCTTTTTATTAGACTAAAATTGAGAAGGTGAATATAAGTGAGGGTGTTGAAAATAGTGTAAATTATGAAGTGGGATTGGTTGGTCCTCACTCAAAGCACTTTTCTACATTATGTTTAGATAATGTCTTGTCTGTGGAATCATCTAAAGTAGTGGAAGAATGTGAAGATGGGGAAAAAGAATCCTATATTCTTGATTTTACACTGGATAAGCAACATAAGAACACACCTCACTTTAAGGCCGAGTGGTTTACCATGCATATTCTATTACTCGATTCTTTAATTTATGTACCACCTCCCTATGATCGAGGCACGAAGATGGATACAAAGTTGGGGGTGAAATTCATATCCTCAAGATGGAGGAAAAATTAATGTGGTTCGTTCCGTGACACTAAATTAGGTGCTTCTTGGGAGGCAACCCAAGCAAAGTTATGTTTTATTCTTAGTATTTTTAGCTTTTAATTTATGTAGTTTTTGTTTTTGATTGAGTCGCAAGTAGATGAAAAGTCTGAGTACCGAAAATCTAAGCAAGGACCATGGAAAAGACTGAGTGTGGGGTCCCCGGGCCTTTTTGATGCAAAATAATGCTACTAGCTAGTCCAAGAGGTTTCAGGGAGTATTTCTATCTCTTACTCTTAAATTCACTTCGGGGACAAAGTAGATTTTTAAGTATGGGGTGGAGAAAATTCCTAATTTTTGGCTCAATTTTAAAATTTTTTAGGATAGGAATAAGTGAGATATTTGAGTTGGTGCTATTTTTGATTGCATGATTCAAGTGGGTTTGTTTGTAAAAGCATGTTGATTGAGTGAATTGCTACTTTTGAGACTCTTAGGCTCATGTTTATGACTCTTGTACTTGTTGGCTTAGTTTTGAATTTATGTTATTGTTTGGTTGGGAGTGTATGATGATCCTATATGAGTTGAGCATGTGTCATGTGTCATGTGGAGTTTTTGTATATTCCATGTTGCATATGATATCTAGAACTTGCCCGGTGTGTGTGTGAAGTAAAATAAAGAATGTGGGTTTAGGAGATGATTTAGGTATTTCTTTTATAGCCTAGTTTTATACCTTCTTTTTATCCTACCCTTGTGCATTATCCTAGTTAACCCCAATTGAGCCTTTAGCTTTTTCTTTGGAAACCTCATAAGTAACCTAATCTCTTCTTTAATAGACCATAATTTGATCCAAAAAGCTCCTAAGTACTTTAATGAAAAATTGATTTAGTAAGGAGTTTAAGAAATTGAAGAAGAAAAAAGTAAAACTGATGCCCCAAGGTAATAGTTATTGGTGTTTATATTTGATGTGTGGTGGATTGGTGTGATAAATTTATGCTAGAAATATTTCCATGGTTATGAAAAAAGAGAAAAATTAATTCATGTGGTAGTAAACTATACGTCCACCAAGTGTTTGTGAAAATGCTTAAAAGAGATAGGGTAGAAAAAAAAGAGATGGGTGGATGAAAAAGTGTAATTTGGTTGCTGGAGAATGGTTTTAAATGTATAATGTAGTGTATTAAAGCGCTTAGAGAGGTTAGTCACTATTCTTGGCCAAAATAATTCCTAGTCGAACCTTAGCCTACATTACAACCCAAAAAAGACCTATTTGATCCTAAATTTCACATTCTAATATTAGTGGAGTATTACACTAAGGCCAAGCCTATGGTTCATTAGGTGTAAATTATGAATTCTCTGTGAGACTGAGTGTAATTTGATTTATACACCCATTGTTATAAATTGCTTTATTGTGAGTGATTATGGGTAACTCTCTTGTTGTGAGGGAACATGATTGATGAATGTGGGTGATTTGTATGATATCCTTGATTGAAAAATAAGCATAAGTTTTCCAACTAAGTAAGTCAATTCTTGAGGCTAGGTTGTTTTGGAGTAGTGTTCTTGAGCTTTCAATTGTGTTGTAACATGCTTAATGTAGTAACTTGCATTCTGTATAGTTGTTGTAGTACTAGCTTGAGTGTCTTGAATGTAGTAGAAGTATTGAGTCTCCTCAGCTCATGATGCTTAGAGTTAAGAGTTGTTCGAGGACGAACAAGGCTTTTAAGTGTGAGGTGGTGATGTTGGGTATATTTATGCATTCTAGCATTGCTATTCTAGCTTATTTAGCCTTATTTTGAGGATGATTCATGTTCTATATGTGTTGACAATGATATAAATAAGCATCTAAGTGTACAAGTATGTGTTTACAATGTTTAATGGTGTTTTCACATGAATTTTGATTCAAATTGTTCATTTAGAGTTCAACCGAGAAAACTAGTGTTACTAGCTTGAGCTAGGTGTTTGTCTAGTCTATCATGTTGGGTTATAATGTGTTTAATGAGTTAATCAGGTTGTTATTATGTATTTATATGTGAAAAAACTTGTTTATAATGTTCAATGGTCAATTGGATCAAGACAAGAGTCAAAACAATAAGCTTAAGCTCCGTGTGAATTTAGCCTATGCTTAGCTCGTGTTTCTAGTTCACCGTCTTAAATTTTGTGTTGTTTTGAGCTCTAAATTTCTGTGTTTAATGTTATAAGATGCTTGGTTAATGTATTATGATGATATATGAAGGATATACAAGCTTTAAATCAAGTGAAAACAACTCAAAAAGGCTCGGAATGGCTTAACAAAAGCACAATACACAACTTGGACTCAATTTGGACACCCGGAATGTCCAGGGTGTGTGTGGGCACCTGGGAATCTCTCTGGGAGTATTCTACATACCAAAAGACTCAAAGGCACCCAAAATAGTGTACCCTTGCAATGAGGCCGCGTCACAACCCATACTTAAATCAAATGGTCCTAGCTACGCGACCCTATTTCAAATACAGGTAAAAGTGCAGATTTGAATCCTATACAGCTTGGGACTTGTTCTTTACTATAAATACATCTTTGTACTCATTATTATTCACTTTTGGACATCTTGTAGGATTAAGGAGGCTACCACAACTTCTTTTTAGGGTTTATATCTCTTTAATTTTAGTTTCTTTCATGGTTTGTACCATCAATCCAAGGGATTGGGCTAAAACTCCCAATCTGAGGTTAAGTCCAAGATCATTACTACTTTCATTTTGAATTAAGTTTTTTGATTTGATTATCATTATTGATTGTTTGTTTGTTCTTGTTTTAACTATTTTAAGGAGTAGATACCCTTAGAATACATCAATTGTCAACCTTTTGATCTCGGGAGAGGAAATAGGGCGATAAAACATGGGAATAAGCAAGGTAAGGTTTGTAGTCTTTTATAAAATAAGTATTTTGAATTAGCATCTAGGAAAGGGATGTACCTATAAGCCTTACATGATTCTAACATCGGATGATAGCTTAATACACTTAATTGGATCATTACATCCCCGTTCAACGATGTAGTTGTGTGATCTAAATTAGGTAAAAGGATTAGAGGTTGGGAAACCATGAGCATGCAATTAACCCTACGAATCAACAACCAAGATAAGCAACTTAACGAATGAAGTTCAATAACGTAGTATGATTGTTCATAAGCCTTAACCCTGGGCTTCTATCCATTGATTGTCCGAAGTCATTACTTTTCCGCATTAGTTTAGTTTACTTTTTAGTTTACAATCTAAAACTTTATTGTTTACTTTTTCTCAATTTTTAAACTAAAATTGGGTAGTTGTCAACACAAGTCCCTATGGGAACGATAAATGGCTTCTTGAAGGTCACTTTACTACTTGGTAGACCACGTACACTTGCGTATGCTCTTGGGCGCTATCAAAAGAACCTGCATTGCTAGATACTCTCGCGCCACACTCCATTTAGACTCCATAGGTACTGCACAAATAGGTTTCAAGTATGCAAGGGGGTATGATTCTTTCGAATATATGGGCGAAGAGTAGTCATAAATGCTCCTATCGTAATCGTTCCAACATTTCAAATGCAAGGCTTCCATTGCATGAGTGTAAGACAAGTTCACCAAGTCATACTTCCTGTAAGAACATGACCTTTTTGATAGATTAACTTTGGCAGAAGGACCACAAACAAGCAAGGTGAATTTGTTAATTCTTCCGTTTATGTTTTTCCATACAATGTGTCGCCCCCGATCATGTTTTTCCTTAAGATCTTTCAGCTTCAGGAATGAATATAGTTCTTGAACTATTTACCTCCACATACCTCTTCCTAAATATTTTGCCAAACCTATGATCAATTGAATTGAAGATGGTGACCACTGGATACTCTCTTTCATTTAGCAACATTATGTTGAGCGACTCAACGATGTTTGTGATCATAATGTTGAATCTATTTCCTAAAAAGTAAGTCCCGCTATACTTTTCAAATCCAACGTCATACTCAAAGCAGGATATTGGTCAGAGTATTTTTCTTTAAGGAATTTTAAGTAGTCATTAAACTCATCCAACGTGTATGTGTAATACCCCATATTTTTCCTGGTCTGTAAATAGCTTACAATATATTCATTAAAGTCGTAAAGACTCTTACAAGTCATATACGGTGATCATATCCAAGACAGTGTGTTTGAGTTGACATTTTGTCCCAGGTATGACTTGACCCCTAAGAATCATCAAGAGGGGTATGAGTCGTATGAAACCCAGTCATAAGGACGTCAGTGTAGACACCTTGAGGTTCTGTCCAGGATACAAGTCATGGATACTAGTCATATATACACATTATGAGTCATAAGATATGATTCATACCCTGACCAGTAGACAATCCAAGAATCAAGACTCATGTTTTGATAGCTTTATAAGTTACTTGGACATATATTAAGTCCACAAATAGCTCCTAGCTCATGAACAAGTTAAAACCTCCCTTAGCGATTGAATTCTAGAGATGTACATAACTATAGTCATCTTTAAATGATCATAACTTTTTGTTTTACCAAGAATTTTTTAGTTCAAGACCCATCAAGTGATAGGTAATTGAATTATATTTTCAACGATATCAATTTTGCCTTAATCCGACATCGGGGTGAAAAGTTATGGCTAAAATACTGAAGCACTATCAAAGTGTGTCACACACTATCCAGCATATGGTTTCCAAGTCTAACTCGTAGCCATACCATACGAGTCATATGGTATACCCATAAGGACTGTCGAGAATTGTCTATAAAGTTTAGTTTAAGGGCTTTTTAGTCTTTTACCCTCTTATAACTCCCAAGCCACTATATTTAACCCCTAAGGGGCATTACTTTGCCTCTATTTCCATCGATCAAAAAACATACACTTCTTATTCAACACTCAAGAACAAGATTAGGGTTTTTTCTCAAGATCATATCCCAAGTTTCAAGATTCAAATTCAAGAACCTTTAAGAAATCATCATAAATAGTATTTCCCCCTCAAGTTAAGAAGCATAAGGTATGTGGGTGTTCATCAATGGGTCCCTTTCACCCATTGAGCCCAAAAATCCTAATTTAAATTAAAAGTATGGTTTTATTCCTATTTTATAAAATCCTCTATGAAACTCATGAATTAATCCACGAACTTCCTAGTAATTCAAGTACAAGTAATGTTTACAAGTATTTTCAAGTGAATTAAGTTATTTCATGTTTTATATTCAAATTCCCATGTCATGTCCAATCGACTTCATGTCACAGTCTTGAATTATGAATTAAACTATGTTAAGATATTATTTTTGCATGTTTTAACTATCCCCATGTTCAAGTTCATGATTCTCACATGTTTGATAAAATGTCTATGGTTTGGGTCTTTGAACCATGATTACATACTTTAGTATTTCAAGTTCGATATTGTATTTTCTTTACAATCATTCAGTACTGGCGGGTTATGAACACCCGATACCTATGTGTTTTACATGATTTCCATTTTTCAAGTAACAAGTCAGTCATACCATGGCTTTAATATCATATTCAAAACACCATGATAATGTTGAGCATTTTCAATTTATATGTTATAATTTCCTCAAAATCCGTATGCACTGTTATTTTCAAAATACCATGACCTGAGCTTATCATTTATCAGTTATCAGTGCATGCACCAGTTAGTATTTTAGTGTCTTTTAGTTGGGAGTAGGATTTAGCACCAAGTGGGAAGTATGGGTTCAGCGCATCCTACGTTCCCAGAAACTACGTGCCACCATAGGTTTATATTTAGGGGTCTCACCAGAAAGTGTTTTCCCTTGCCCAATATGGGTTCAGTTTAGTGATCATGCCAGTTTAGGTTCTACTCCAATGACAAGGATGGAACAACCCTCCTCAATGTGGGTTAGACGTTAGACTCCATGATAGCTCATATGATTCGTGTCGGTTACATGATAGCTCCCACAGTTTCAGTCAGTATTCAGTATATCTCAGCTCAGGTTTACTTGACCAAAGCATACAACTTTTTAGTTATGCAAAATTTAGTCTTTCAGATGATAGATTATATTAGAAACATGTTTATGCTTGGTCTTGCATTCTCAGTTTTAGATTATATTAGAAACATGTTTATGCTTGGTCTTGCATTCTCAGTTTTACGTGTCCACTTTATTTTTCACGTACAATACCCATGCATGATCCTCAGTTCAATTTTACAGTCTATTCAGCTTTATATGATATTTACATACAGTATTCATGATTCACTATTTCCTGATTTTAAATCTACTTATTCTACAAAAGTGGAGATTTTAATAAACTAAGGGTAGTAATTCACCAACTTATCTGATTATGTTTGTTACTCATGTTTTAAGATACTTCAAATTTTAGTTTATTTTAGTCTTTTGGTGAGTCTACTTGCACTTAGCATGCATGTTTTAAGATTATATATCTATTCAATTTTACTCATTGTATTCACACCCGCTTACTCAGTACATTCTAGAAGTACTGGCTATATATATGTCTATGTGCTACATTATCTCATAATGTAGGTACCAGTTGTAGCCCACATGACATAATCAGATAGTTTGCTACTTCCAGCTGGTAGGTGATGAGTTCTCTTGTTTTGGGGGCTCTAGTCAGTAGTAGTTCATGTACTTTTCTTTGATTATTCATAGCTATTGATTGTGGTAGTTGGAGGCCTGTCCCAACTATTTACAGTCAGTGTAGTAAAGGCTTAACAGATATTCAGTCAGAGTCATAGAATGTAATTCAAGTTCTTTCTTCAGATTTATCATGTTGTAAACCTTTTAAGTATCACCTATATTCGGATTTTCTTATGATTATGCTTCCGTTCAGCAAATTTTGCTTATATAATTAATTTAATTTAGATGCTAAAGTATCATGATAGTTCATGGGTTAGCATGGGATCATTTGTGGTTGTAAGCACCATGTTACACCTAGGGGGTAGCCTCGGGTCATGACAGTATGCCTTAGCAGCATGGTAGTACACATGGATATAATCTCCACAATTTAATTCTTTTGAAGTTTTTCACCAAGATACCTCATACAAACTCCATGATTCACAAGCAGATAATGTTTTGTGAGGCCGTTGTCTATACTTACATATCTGTTAGATTAGTTCATCGACGACAATGGACTTAAGTTTCTCGAAGAAGAAGCCCCACGATGCATTATTCTCCTTGTCCCCCACACAATACGCTAAGGGATAGATATGCTTCTGCATATCTTGTATGTCAATAGACAGCAGCACACCCATATATTTTCTAAACAAATATGTGTTATCAATGACTATGACCTTTCTCATGTATGCATATCCACGGATGGAAGCTTTAAAATCCATAAATTAGTACATAAACTTACCCGACTCCTCCTCGATCATGAGAAAATTTATAGACCCGGGATTGAGGCCATTAAAAACATATGAAAATGCTCACACGATGTCTCATGTTTTGATAATGATTAATTGTATTTACAGGACCAGATCCTTGGCTTATCATGAAGTGGAACATTTGTCATACTCTGCACAGTTTTGTCCGCTAGTGCAACAACTGTGCAGGAATGCAGTGTACCTATTGTGATATATGGTCCAATAAAAATTCAACCCTGATTTAGTCATTACTATAAATAGATAAGGATACCTCTCATTCAACTAGTTTTTGCAAAGATAGTGAATCAAAGAAATGGGGAAAACTCATATTCCTCAAGTTCCAAATCTCTCTATGTGTGCACACTTCAAGTTTAGTTATTCTTGAGTCAAGTCTTTGTCTATAATTAAATTACTCATCTTATAAGAGTAATTTTTTCATTTGGCAATAGAGTGTGTAGGTAGAGTTACCTAAGGTGATATTGGTTAGAGTTAATCAATATTTGATAGAGTTGTCAAGAAGAGAGTTTGTAATAGAATTATTATAAATAAGTGGAGCATAGATTTAAGTTCCAATGTAGTCTGTAATCATGAGTTTGATTATAGTGGACTTTTGAGTACTTGTGAGGGCAAGTCGTGGGTTTTCCTCCTTAAGAAAGGAGGTTTCCATGTAAATCTCTGTGTTCTTTACATTTCTATAGTTTTATATTTGTTTTTGTTTTATTTCCTTTAAACTGGCTCTAAGGGACCTAGTCCCTTATAAGGTGGTATGCCCCCGCATTTCATCAATTGGTATTAGAAAAAAGGCACTCTAAAAGGTTTATACCTAGAGTGACTATTGATCATGGCTGTTCCACCTAATCTGGAAGAAAGGTAATTTACCACCAGTCCACCCCGCTTTAATAGGCATTACTATAGATGGTAGAAAACCAGGATGTATTACTTCATTATGGTAAAGGATAGTGAGCTGGTAGATGTAATACTTGATGGTCCTCATGTGCCAGTTGGAGTGGTTAAATAAGGAGACATGACAAGGATGGTTGTCAAAACCATGAGAGAGTTTGATGATGAAGATCGAAAGACTATTGAGAAGAATTACAAGGCAAAGAAATTGCTTGTCTGTGGCATATGACCTAATGAATATAATAGGATTTTTTCTTGTGAAAATGTTAAGGAAATCTACGATTGCTTAAGGATTGCTTATAAAGGAACACTGATGTGAAGGATTCAAAAGTTGATATGCTGACTACTTAGTATAAACCCTTCACCATGAAAGAAGGGGAAACTATCTAAGAGATGCATACTAGATTTACTTCAATCACTAATGAGTTGCACTGCTTAGGAGAAGTTATTCCTTTGTATAAACAGGTGAGAAAAATTCTAGGCGTTCTTTCTAAATCCTGGGAAAGCAAAGTGAATGCTATTACTGAGGCAAGAAACCTAAAAACTCTCACTATGGATGAACTTATTGGTAATCTTAAGACTCATGAACTCAAAAAGCAGAAAGGGAAAGAGAAAAAAAAAAAGCAAAAACAAAAAAATCTGTGGCATTGAAGGCTTCAAAGTCTGATTTAAGTAATGAAGACATTGACATTACCTATTTGGAAAAAAGGATTGTTAGAGCAATGAATAAAGTGGTAAGTTTCAAAGAAGAGGAAGTAGCAGCAAAAAAGGAGGTACAGTTGAAGTTTGCCACAAATGTGGAAAACCTAGATATTTCATCAAAGATTGCCCAATGCATAAACTAGATTATTAAAAATATCTAAAATCTGGAGGTGACAAATTAAAGAAGAAGGACCAGGTCCCTAAGAAGTCAAGAAGAAATGTTGTAGCTGATTATGTAGTAAAACAAGCTTTAGAAGTTGGGGAGATTCCTCTAGTGATTCTAATGAAGCTGAAAATCCTGAAGATGTGTCTATGTTAGTTGTGGAAGAGAGTGAAGTCACCTATGATTCCTTGTTTATTATTGTGGAAAACACAGATGATAAAGAAAAAAGTGAGGCAACTCTCTCTAAAATTAAGGAAAATCTAGATAACTACTTTTCTAGAAAGATAAAGAAGCTTGCGAAATTGTTGATTGATTCTGTGTATGAAGTAACTGTTAAGAAAAATGCTCTGAAAGAGAAAGTAGAAAATCAAGAGCTTGAATTGATTTCCTTAAATCTCCAGTTATATGAAACTAAGGAACTGTCCACAAAATTAAAATCTGAGAATATGAGTTTAATGAGTCAACTGGAGAAGGTAAATAATTCTGATGGTAAATTAGAGAAAGAAGCTTAAAGGCTTTAATTGAGCTTGAATAAAAAAAGCTTGAATAAAAAAAATGAAGTGATTCTCAAAAGCACCTCATGACTGTACTCTATAAGAATGAAAAATTGGAAAAGGACCTGGTCTGTATGAGAAAAGGTCTTAACAAATCCCTAAAATGGAGCACATCCTCAAAAATCCTTTCTAATTTAACTAGTTAGGGAGTCAATAATGGTAAAGGCCTTGGATATCAGTATAGAACCCACTCACTTGGGTCTCCAGGAAAGCACTTCATGGTGCCAAAATCAAGGTCCATATTTCTCTATTTACACATTGTGGAAGGGATTGAAGGAGAATTGTCAAAGTTTTCTTAGAGCTAGAATAAATAGTGCTAGATACATCCAGCAGGAGAATTTATATCTTGGGGTTTCCAAACTTTTGAAAATGTGAAAAAGAACTCACTACCTAGTTGGTCTAAGAAAGACATGATCATACCTTTATCTTTCTTTTAGGAACTCTAGCTCAAATGGGTTCCAAAATCTAGCAAATGACTTTGTTTGCAGTGGGAGAAAGGGATTACAATTAGAACTATTTTATGGACAGTAGAAGTTCAAAGCATTGTATTGGAGAGACTGACTGTTTTCTCTCTTAAGACACTTCAAGTTGGGGGTTTTCTATTTTAAATGATCATGATGGGTTCTCCCTAGGCATGTAGATCAAACAAACTTCTCAAGGGATAATGATTTGTCAAGAGAATTTCATCAAGTAGCTACTGAAAAAATACAATATGGAAGATTTCAAGTCAATGAAACTCCAATTGGAACCAGTTCAAAGATGGATAGTGATGAACCTGGTCCTTCAGTTAATGAGACCATGTAGAGAGAGATTATTGGATACTTACTATATCTCACTAATAGCAAGCCAAATATTGAATTTAGTGTGGGAATGTGTGTCGGATTTTAGGCTTTCCCAAAGAAGTCTCATTTGAAAGCTACAAAAATAATTCATGGGTATCTAAAAGGGATAAGGGACCTGGTCCTGCACTATTCATCTGGAGATAGTTTTGATCTGATAGGATCTGTTGATGCTGATTATGCTAGATATTTGGTGGATAAAAAAAGTACCTCAAGAATGGCTTATTTACTAGGTTTTTCCTCAGTCTCCTGAGGTTCTAAGAAGCAAAATTCAGTTGTTTTATCTACTGTTGAAGTTAAGTATGTGGTTGCAGCTTCTTGTTATGCTCAATTGTTATAGATCAAATAATAATTAAAGGATTTTGGGGTTATATCGTACACTATCCCACTGATGTGTAACAATAAAAGTGTTTTTAACATGGCTAAGAGTTCAGTACAGCATAAGAAGACAAAGCATATTAATCTAAGGCATCATTTTCCTAAAAACAATGTTGAGAAGGGAGCTATTTGCATAAAGGTTCTACAAGAATGAAGATTAGATATCTAACATTCTTATAAAGGCTCTTCACAAGGAGCATTTTGTAAAGGACAGATTGAGATTAGGGTTGATCAAACCTAATGGGTCAGGTTTCCTCTATACTTTGGCTATGATCAGGAGACAAGTATCCTTAGTTAAGTATGTATTCACTGGTCTAACTCAGCAACATACCGTTACAGGTATACACCCATGGGAAAAGCTTTGGGGTAAAATAAATATGACAGATACAAGTTTGAGGATTCACTCAAGAAAGAGAGGGACCTAGTCCCTTCTTTCAGGTTGGTACCAAAGTTGTGTACTTTAAAAAAATAATAGTCTATCTAAAAAAGTTGTGTTTTATTCTCTGAGTAAAAGCTATCAAATCCCTAGAAATGTGAAAGGTTGCACCTATTAGGACCAGACATGTTATTTCCTCTAAAAGGGTTCCTAATAAGACAACGGATAATTCTTTTAAAATTCAAAATCAAACCTTTTATTTCCCATTCTCTCTAAGGTTAATCCTCAAATCATCTTCCTCAAAGTTCATTCTCTCAAAAAAGTTTTTTCTCTCTCTCAAAAACTCTAAATGGCATAAATTTTTACTCTCTCATACCTCACTAAAGAATTAAAAAATGTTCAAACCTCCTCACCTATATTTGAAAATCCCAAAAGTAAACTTTTTGATCCTTCAATGTCTAAAAAAAAAGAAGATTCATCTTTATATCCTCAATCAAAATGTGAGTTAATACCACCCACTACATCTTCTCTAGAAACGTCTGATCCTCCAACCATAGCCGCTCCTGAAAAAACTTTAGCAGTTATAAAAATCCCTATTGAGTCAATCATGTGGACCAAAATCAGGGCTTCAGCTAATCCACTGAACCTGAAGTCTCACAAATCTCTCTTCTCTCTGAAAAACTAGAAAGAACAAAACTCTTATAAACCCCATAAGTATCTAGTTCCCCTACTCCCTCTTAAATAAATCCTATATTTTCTCAAGTTTTTGATGAAGAAATTCCAGTGAAAATATTTGATCTTTCTAGTAGTGTGAATTGGGTGGCTGAGAATTTAATATTGCTTGCTAATTATCCAAGAGAAATCTCCCGTAGTGGAGAAGATCCAGTAGTTAGTGAAAAGGCAAGTTATCCATCTTCTAAAGGAGATGTTCTTAAAGTTGAGTAGTTTTTACAACCTCCAAATAAGAAAGACGAGGCTGACGATGATAAACCACCACTGAGGTGATCAGTACAAAAACAAAAGGAAAGTAAGGGTAAAGAGAAAGTGGTGGACACTGGTGTAAAGATTGTAAAAATATATTCAACTAGGGAATCTAAGAAAAAGTTGTTAAGGGATGCTATGAAAGCTAGCAAGTCATCTACTGCTAAGAGAAGAAGACTGGAGAAAGTCATTGTAATGAAGGATAACAATATGGAAGTTATAGATGTTGGAGAGGGTGAGGATATTGATATTAATGTTGCTGCTGTAATAGAAAAGAGAAGAACAGAAATTCATATTGAAGGAAGGACCAGGTCCTCCGCTTCAAAGTATGAAAGCCCTGTTAGGATGAAACAAAAACATATCGCAATAAAGAAGAAGAAGATAGTTTCTGAGAGACCTAGTCCCAAAAATATAAAAGTTGTAGAAGAGGAGTCCAACAGTGGTTCTAAAAGAAAAAAGAAGGGTGAGGAGAAAACATTTATATGTAGAGAGGAGAGAATAAAGTACTTAAAAATCAAAAGGTTCTGTAAGGGTATTTGACTCTAGCATCCTTGAAAAACCTGAAATGGTTGAGCTTGTAGAGTATGTGTGACACCAAGGATGGTTGCGTCTTGTAGGGGGACTAGTTCCCTCGGTCTATAAAGATGAAGTAAGACAACTTTTCTACACTATAAAACTTTTTGAAGATGGGGAGAGCCTAATTACAATGGTACAAGGAAAGAAAATAAAGATAAATAAAAAAAATCTTGGAAAAATACTGGATGCTCCCTTTGTGGGTGTGAGGACTGTCTCAAAACAACAACCCTCAACTGAGTTTATGGTTAACGCTTCCAAAGTGGGAGAAACTTCTGTGGCTGGTGTAAGAAAAATGTTTCTCAAAGGTGAGTGTCAATTGGTGATTGAGTTTGTCAACAAAGTAGTGCTACCAAGATCTAACAAAAGAACCATTGCTTCTTGTGTAGATTTATATGTGATGGAGTGGCTAAGCATATTTGAGTTGATTAGTCTACCTTTATTGATGATCTAACATATATTCAAAGTAATCCATGAGAAAGCTGGAAGGCATGGTATGCCTTATGGATAGTTTTTTAATAGGGTGTTTGATTATTTTTGGGTAGTTTGTGAAAAAAAACTCCTGGTACAACAAAGAAAATGTTTGAAAATGTTTATCTTGACTACTTTGGTCGAAAATGAGTGTATTGAAGGGAAAACTGGGACCATGTCCCAAATGTCAGAACTTTTGGCAGTTCAAGAGAAGTTGAGTATAGAATTGGAAGAGATAGGAGTTGCTATGGCCACTACGAATACAGAAATCCACACACTGAAAATGAAAAATCAGTAGCTGTCATTCAGGGACAAGGTTCCAGTAAAGCACTTAGTACAAAGAATGCAGATCTAAAGAAGAAGGTCTTATCACTCACTAATGAGGTCTAGAGTTTGACTATTAAAGTAAAGGACCTAACAAAGAAGCTATTGGATTCTCACGTTGTTGTGAGTGCTAGAATGGAGATATTTCTTAAGACCCTATCCCCTAAATCTTCATCCATCTAAGCCCTATCTCTCTTACTTTTAATCATTCCCTATGTCAGTTTCTTGTCCTTGATTTCGGTATGGTTTTTTTTTAAGATAGATGTTTTATGTTTTTTTTGGTATTATGTAATGGTACTAATTCTATTTAATTTGAATAAATTTCTTATTTGTGTTTACCATCTGTCTTTTTTACTTAAGATGTTCATTCATGTTAGTGTTTCCCTAGTGGCAATGAGTTTACTCTTGATTTACTGTTCTTTCTTTTCAATGATGCCAAAAAGGGAAATACTAAATTCATTATGGTAGGAACAAGGTGTTATGCCAATTATGTGAGAAGTTGATGTGTCTATGAAATAGGGGGAATAAGGAAAGGTGGAAACATGTAAGCATGATGGTATATTGATAGGGGGAAGTATTGTGCATAGTGATAGGGGAACATTCACTGACAGAAGTGGTGATCACTCTGATTGAATAAAGTGAATGAATTTGATGCTTTGAGGTTACAGTTTATCACCATCAAAAATGGAAATTAATGTCTCATGTTTTGATGATGGTCAATTGTCTTTAAAGGACCAGGTCCCTGGCTCATCATAAAGTGCTACAACTGTCACACTCTGAATAGTTTTGTCTACTAGTGCAACTAACTATGCAAGAGTGCAGTGTACTCATTGTGACTATGGTCCAACCAAAATTCAATCTTGATTTATTCACTACTATAAATAGATAAGGATGTCTCTCATTCAACTAGTTTTTACAATGATAGTGAATCAAATAAATGGCAAAAACTCATATTGCTGAAGTTCCAAATCTTTGGGTGTGCACGCGTTTCAATTTTAGTTGTTCTTGAGTCAAGTCTTGTTCTGTAATTGAATTACTCAACTTATAAGAGTAATGTTTTTTCTTTTGGTAGTAGAGTGTGTAGGTAGAATTACCTGAGGTGATATTGGTTAGAGTGAATCAATATTTGATAGAGTTGTCAGGAGGAGAGTTTGTAATAGAGTTATTACAAATTAGTAGAGCTTAGAGTTAAGTTCTAATAGAGTCTGTAATCATGAGTTTGATTATAGTGGAGTTTTGAGTAGTTGTGAAGGCAAGCCGTGGTTTTTCCTCATTTGAGCAAGGAGATTTCCATGTAAATCTCGGTGTTCTTTACATTCCCACAGTTTTATATTTGTTAGTGTTTTATTGTCTTTAAACTGACTCTAAGGGACCTAGTCCCTTATAAGGTAGTACACCCCCATGTTTCATCAGGGAAACACTGTATATCCGTGTTCGTTTGTTCCTCAAACTATGTTCTTTACATTGACATCTCTCATCCAACACTTCTAATAGCCTGGCCTACAATGTAGCTCCCTAAATACGATCCTCTCGATCTCTCTCGGGCTTGGACCTTTGTTGTCGATAAAAATGTTCAAACAAAGTGAGGCAATGATGTCCATGATGACATTCTTGTTCTTTCCCGTGACATGTTCAACGCCACAACTATGCTCACCCACGTACTTGTAGATTTGAAACCTACCTGATGCTCCGTTCGCACCTGAGCGAGCCATCTACCAATAGGTAGGATCTACACACCTCACGTTGTAGTATTTCTTACAACTCTTCTTTGCTATGTAATTGAAAGAACTTTTCACCGATGCCTTTTCCAAGAAAAGCTTCAATGTTTTCTAGTCCTTGAATGTTTGTCCTACGCAAAGATCAGTGCTATCCGAAAAAGAGTGGCTTGCTTGTGGTGAGGACCGCCCCTCCTCACCTCCTTCATACTCCTCTTCTTCAAATTCTTCAAATATATTCCATTTATGACCACCCATGCGCTCGTATTTTATTGAGCTATCATCCACTGTCGGGGGTGGGGGTGAGGTTGATGTGGAATCTTGTTGGCCTGAAATTATCGGAATCAACGCAAAGCATGTACAATTTCACATGTCTATCATTCCTTATGAACGTTGGATAGATTTTCTCCCTCTTATTCATCAAGTAACTAATACCATATCGCTTGGATCACAACTTAATTCTCCACTTTCTATTATGTTTTTAACCATATTGGCGTATGAATCATTGCAACGAAAGGCAATGGACATTGCCTCCGTAGACGTGGTTTCCCAAATTCAACATTTAGGAGTCTCCTCATAATCACCTGAAAATTCACCACCAACAACCACGTATTCTATAATAAACATGATATACCTCGATGATAGTATTTAATAGACTCAACCAGTGGATTATGATCTTAGACTTAATAGACTGTAGTCGTCTTCTTCGTACCTGTTTTTTGTACAGTACGTGATTTCGCCTTTTCCGAAAACCACCGAAATAATGCAACTGATTAGAGCTTAGAAACAAGGTAAGGAGTGTTGAAATGTTATTATTGAGCCTAGAATAGATTTCAAAAAGTGAAATTGATTTTTAAACTTTTTGAATGAAAATGGAGATAAAAATATGAGAAAATGACTTAAAACAATGCAGATAAATATCACTTTTCGATGGATGCAGATAAAATGGACAAAAAAAATGGATGAAAAATTGCTGAAAAATCAAAAATAATGGTTGGTAGTAGTGGAGCTTGGTTGAGAAGCTTGCGCTTTTTATTTTTTTAATTAAATATCTAATATTTATATTTTTTGACATAGACTGAAGTGTAGTTTCTAAAACATAAAAACTGAAGTGAGAGCAGAACTAAAGTGCATATTTTTAAACTTGTGTGCTAGAATTGACACTTTTTTATGAACACATTAGGGTGTCTCTTTTTTTCAATTTTTCAAAATTAGTGTCTCTTTATCAATATAAGTTGACAAAGTATCTATTTTCTCAACTCTCCCGTTTAGGTAGGGAAGCGATAAAGTGGCGTTGTAAATTTGGAACGTTTAACACAATAAAAGGTGATCCAACCATACCATCCTGCAAGTAGTTGGATATGATAGAAGAAAGATAGAAATACCATCTTCTTCTGACATTTCCTGCTCACTGTCTTTAACGTTGGCGGCTTATCTTATTACCTCATTCAAGATATAATAGGATCAAACTTTTTATTCAACTATATTTGCTGTACTGTTTGGCCAAAAAAGGAGTATTTTTTGCTCTTTTATTTGTTTGGTTGGTTACTGCCCGCTTAAAACTGATAACTAAAAGTCATGTTTTATTGTTCACCGCATTATATACTACTATATTATTTAACTTGACTAATTTTTATAATGTGATTTAACAATATGTATCAATTTTTGTAGTTTTTGAACAGGAAAACAATTTTTTAAAACAAATCGTAAATCCTAGACAGAACCAAAAGTCAAAGACGTGAACCTCATAACTTAACCATGCTTCATGTCAAGTAAATGAAGCACTTTTTACTTTAAATTTGCTAGAATCATCTTATTCTTTTTATCTCTATTTATGTAATATAGTCTGATTGAATACAGAGTTTCAAAAGAATTATGAAAAGCCTTTGCAATATTTTAAAATTAATTCTCAGATAAATAAAAAAAATGTACATTTTTATAGATTTTTTTTTATCAAACAAGTAAAATTCAATATGAATAAAATGTTGTCATTAAATATTTGCTGATGTTATGTGGACAAGTAGCACATAGCGGAAAAAAATATAGCACAAAGCAACGTGTAAAAACATGTACTTTTCCAGAATCTTCCTTTTCTTTGCAAATCCATCATGGCCATGTGGAAAGATATGTGCTGACATTTTGTTTTGTCGGAATAAATTATGTCTAAATAATTAATTTTGAAATTAATTATTCTTATCCTATATTGAGAGAAAGATAGAATAAATTATTTCATAACTAAGATATAAATGGTGAAATAAATTATTTTTTAACTAATTAATATCTCTAATCTAATATGAAATAAAATAATTTTATATTTTATTGCAAAAATTATTATTCTCTCTATCCCATTTTATATGTGGTTATCTTTTTTTTGTCCGTTCCAAAAAGAATATCATCTTTTCTTATTTGATAACTATTTAATGACATGATCTTTATTTTATCCTTAGTGGATCCCACTTAGTGGGTCCCACTTTATTAGAAAAGACAATTAAAAAGTAAACTTTAAGAGAGACAATTTTATAACTTAACAAAATTAGCATTTACTAAAACTCTATGCCTGATCAAATGACGACACATAACATGAGACGGAGAAAGTATAACTTATACCTCACATTAAATATTTTATGAAATTATTTGATCTTTCAAAACTATTAGGGATGATTTGGTAGAGTGTATTGAAAAGTTAATACATGCATTAGTTTAATGTGTATTACTAATACCTTGTTTGATATACTTTTTCACCTTATGTATAACTAATGCTTGCATTAATTATACACTCTATTGTGTATTGAGGTGTGTATTACTAATACCTCAAAATTTATGGTATTAGCAATGAATCCAATGCATGCATTAACATAATTAAAGACATTATTATCCCTAAAAAAAATGTCTGCACCCTTTCCAACATATATTTGGAGGATATTTTTATAAAAATTAAATAATTTCCTTTAGAAATAATTTAATTCATATTATTTTTAATACATCAAACCAAACACCATACAAAAAAAAATACAAGCATAACTAATGCAAGTATAGATAACACAAGCATAACTAATACAAACATTACTAATATACCATATTTTGTATTATTCTTATACATTCTACCAAACGACACCTTAGTGTGTAACTTATAAATTTTATTCTGGAACTATTTTATTCAGGTTTTCCTATACGGTAAAGCTGCAAACTACAGTGCAGTTTTCGCTTGAGGCTTCTCTGTCCACATTTACCAATTCATGGAATTGTTTGATCTCAAAGGATCTCTATAATTTTATCCTTTACATTTTAAAACAAATAGATATTAGTTTATATTTATTTACTTTAAAATTTTAAGAAATAATTTATTACCATAGATTTATTTTTATTTTTAAGAGTGTTAATTTATTTGTAATTCACTTTTAAGAAAATAAAATGACTTATAATAATTTGAAGTAGCATAATAAAATTATTATTTTATTTATTATTTTTTAAAATGTGTGTCAAATTAAATATGAACAATTAAACTTGATTGAGGGAATAAAATTTCAAAAATTTATATTCAAAGACAACTTTGACCTTAGAAACTTTTTCTCAACTTAAAATTTTAGACACTTCAATTCATCTTCGTCAAAATACCTACTTAACACCTCACAATTATTTCTTCCTTTTCTATATTTCAACTGTCATAAAAAGAAAACCTTTGTCAATTTGGTGGTTGTTATCTTTGTGGCAACGAGCTGGAGCCCTTATTTTCTTTTTCAAAGTAGTCCATCGTTTTAATTAATTTGTTTTATTGTTACATTTCTAGCTTTTTAAAAAAAGAGCATTACTTTTTATATCTAGTACTTTTAGGACATGATATATAAACATTTTATTTAAAACTACAAATTTTTTTAGAAATTTATTTTCTTAAACTTGAGTAAATCAAAACATAAATTGAACGGAGGTAAATATAAAATAAAACAAAAAATTAAGAACATTAATTGCCTATTATATTTTTGGGTTTAAAGAATTGCCTATTTGTCTAAAACAATTTCAGCAAAGCCTTCTATGTTTTTATTTTTATTTTGAAAAAATATCATAAACATACACCTTAGCTTATCATATTTACACAATTCTCCATCCTTACAAACTAATTACAAAAATATAAATTAATTATGTATCTTCTGTAAATATATATCGGGAGATCATGAATCTCGATAAATTCAAAATCGAAAAAAATATATGAAAATTAATTATGTATCTTACAAAGGAAAAAATATACTTTCATTTGATGTGTTATGTATCTCGACAGACTTAAAAATAAAAAAAAATATCGAAATATAATTATGTATCTTTACAAATAAAAAATAAAATATATCTTAGTTTTAATCATCTTTGAAAAGGAAAAAATATATCTTAATTAAATATATCAAAAGCTAATTATGTCGAATTCTTTATCTTAATAGATTTAAAATTAAAATTTTCAATAATTATGTAATATATTAAAAAAAATTATAATTAAGCTAAAATTGTCAGATCATGTTGCTTGCCCTTTTATTTTTCTGCTTTTGTTTTTTATTATTATACCCCTCGATTGAACATCTAGTTCTTGTACAAACCTAAAAAATCCATTTTTTCCCTCTTGAACTTGTTCTCCCAACTCACGTTAGCACTTAAACTTAACTTTCGTTTATTTA